>NC_056566.1:24176060-24214463 GCF_013358625.1 Macadamia integrifolia | reverse complement strand
TGGGGGGGCAGGGGGGGCCATAATAGCCTTATAAGGCAATTCGAACACCTCAACAACAAAGTTCACTCGCAAGGATATAAACTGCATGATTTAGTAGAGTTTCAGGTCAGTCTATGTTACTTGTGCATCTACGCCAAGCACACAACATGGTTCTCAGTACCATGTACAAAAGTTGACCAGAACAACATCATCGGGTCCTATACCTCAAGGATCCCTTCTGGCCCATGTAGGGTTATAATTAATGATATTAGAGGGGGCGCTAAAACATGGTTAAAATGGCTAAATATTTTTGTCATACATTATGGGAAATAATGGGACAATGGGAAAACAAGAAATGCTGACCTTTTTGCCAGATACCGCACTGCGACGAACACCATCTTCTTTGTCACGCCCCAAGAACTGAATGGATTGGACAACCAAGTTAGCCGAAAGTGAATTATATATGAGGTTGAAATGCTAGTGCTTCAAGTGACATTGAATAGAACCTTGGAAAGCTGTACTGGGCTACCGCTCCCCTCATTCTGCTGTTTCTATATATGTCTCCCGTAGCCAAGACAAACCCGAGCCAGAAACAAATGCAAGACCAGCCAATCCAGTGTCCAGTCACCAGTTCACAGACCCCAGCTCCAATGTTGAAGAGCCAATCCATAAAAAAGGCAGCAAGTAATATAAGTACCTCACATATATGATATATAATCTATGACAAGTCAGCCAAGAACTGAACAGACAGAGACAAAAGGAGGGGGAGGGGAACTAATGCTGTTTCTATAAATGGCTCCCATGGGCAAGGAAACCTAGTTAAACCGTCCATGCCCTATTCAAAACAAAATCAAGTGTAGAACCACAATTTTAAAATAATGTTTTTCAACTAATTCCAATAATTATCAGTATAGTATGACTATAACTTCGTATGTAGAAACAACTGAAAACCATAACACAGAGAAAACAACTGTAAAGTTATTTAAACCTGCTCTATAATATGAAAAGAAAAGTAAAGAGAAAAGTGGCCTACCTCTTTAACTTTAAGCTTATGGCGCTTGTGCTGGTGACTTTTGCCTCTATCCTTCTCCTTGGTCTTCAAAGAAAGAAAAATGGAAAGAAATCAAACAGATTCGCAATTCAAAGAAGCAAAAGAAAAAAAAAAGCCAGTTAAAAGAACTACCTTCCTTGGACGGTCAGAATGCTTGCCCTTCCTTGAATGATTGGATACCTCATGCTCACCGTCAGAAGAGTTGCTACTGCTGCAGATCACACAACAACATCAGATATCAGGGCATTGGTATAGTAAGAATACTCCCAAACGTGAACAAACATGACAAGCATTAAGACAACAGAACTAAAGTCAGAGCATTCAAAAATCTATAATGGTAACAAGAGGATCATCAGTAATGCAGTAAAAGGAAAATCACATGTAACAGAGAAATTTTGTCGCTAGAGTAAAAAGCAATGAGGGGGAAGTGTGCTCATTCTGAGCCACACAATAGTCTGGATCTTGTAACATGTGTCTAGAGCATTTTAGTTATTATCTGAAAAAGTGGTTTTGGAATACAGCCGCAATCCATTAGCAGGAAGAAGTAAAGAAATTAAAGTGGATTCCCAGCTTCCCAATTTGGTTCTAGAAATAAATTAAAATCCAAAAAAAAGTTCTAAGAGATGATTTAAGGCCCACTGCTATTTTTTAGTGCCCAAGATTTCTTTTCTAGAGAGAAAGAGAGAGAACGAGAAATTTTCCAACCAAATGGAGTATAAGGGAGGAGCAGTTCATGCTTCAAACCAGGTTACCAGTAAAATTTTAGAATCTACAGGTGACTGACCATGTAACAAATGATTACGAAAAGAATAATGAGAGCAATCACAGTCTTTTAACATACAGCAGTACTCTTTAACAGAGACATTAAGATACAATCTATGCTCTCCTATACCACCTTTCACCAGATACAGTAAAATACAATCTATTCTCCCCTCCATTGATGTGTAACAGAATTACAATATTTTTTAAATGAAGCGAGAAGATGCAATTCTTCAATTGTAGCACCCTCTAGAAATATTTCTCTGTAATTCTATTTGATTACTATAAGAGAACGGAAAGGAGGTACAACAAGGAGTTCCAACCCAAAGAAGACAAAGGGGCACAAGTAGAATCTCAAGCTAGACCTTTGTCTTTAAATCCAGTCCGTTAGTGTGATAGGAATGCTCAATTAGAAAAAAATTTAAGCGACTTGATCATCAAGTCAAGGCCAAGGTGATAGTGTGATAACTAGTTAGGAAATCCTATTTAAGTTCTACTACAAAAAAATGGAGAATGGCCTTGTCTGTGAACCCCTAAATAGGTATATGCTTGACAAGCACATCAGAAATTCATCTCACAAACATCTCTTCATGTGGAATAATTTGTTTTTCAAGACACCAAAGTAACTTCCTCAAAAGATAAATGCCAAATCTTTTTTCGGAGGGAAAGAGTCATGTGCAATTCCTCCATTTCATAAAATTCTTAAGTTGTTCCTTCCAATTCTATTGCACATATGACACTTTTAGTGAATGATGATGAAAATATTTTTTTGTATCTTAATCTAGTCTTCTAGCTCGTATTAGTTGGTTGTCATCAATCACTTACATCCAATCCAGCTTTTCAGCACTAGTTGATAAGTGTATCTTAGTTTATCTATCTTATGAACCGTACTCTTCTATTTAGTCCTCAAAACTTGAAAGAGGATATGCATACTATTGACTTTTTGTTGTTTCTTGTCTTTGGGCCTAGTTCAGTTTATTAATTTTTTGTTGTTTCTTGTCTTTGGGCCTACTTCAACTGAACTAAAACAAAAGGGGGCAAATTCATTACAATCTTCTATCTATTCCAGCTCTTAGAATAAAATAAAGTTCAGAAAAATAGACAGCCTTTTAAGTGAATTTTTCCATTCATTAAATTAGTAACCCTTTTCCTAACGATCTTATTTGATGGTACTTCTCAGTGTCTTACAATATAAGATCTAAATGGTTCCTGGGTTAATACAAATCCCATACTAAACCTGATATTTCTCGTACTTCAATCATCCGAAATCAAGCAAAGTAAGATACTAAGATCATTAGAATTATGTCCAATGTCATAAAACTACGAATTCATAATTCGAATAGGACCGCTTCTTCATCCAGTTCCTTTCTCCGATTAGGTAAAAAAGAAACATAACAAAATCGAATCTAAATGAATGCTCAAAATCCAAACTGGACAATGAATCCCCAACCCCGAAGAGATCGCAAGTCCAATACCATAACTTGTAAAGAAAGAAAACCACGGAAAAAAGTTTCAAACTTGAACCGGTGTTGAGGTTGCACGAAGCGAATTAAAAAAAGTAACCCAAGCATTCAAGGAGTTGATAAAGGAAAAGAAGGGAAAACGATAATAAATAGGTCCAGAGATCACGAAACCTGTAATCATCGGTAGAAGAAGAAGAAGAACTATCAGAAGCGTGATGTCTTCGCTTTCGCTTAGAACGCAAGCGGCTCTTCTTACGAATCTTAAGAGCGTCTCTGTCTCCTCGATGACGACGACGACGACGCCGATCCCGATGAGACGAAGACGACGAGTCAGACGGAGACGATAAAGAGGAAGCGGCCATGAATAGCTTTCCGAGTTTCTTGCTGATTGCTCCCCTCAGATTTAAAAAAATAAATAAAGATGAAATCGAGAAGAAAAAACTATGAAATCTCTCTGAATCTCTCTTCCCTTCCAAACCGAGACACGAGTACACGATAGATATTCCTGCGTCCTGACTCCTGGTGTGTCTGATCCCTAATTCTAATCCTGGGCCTTGGGGTCAGAAATCAGAACAGAACTGGCGGTTCATCCGGATCGATTTGGAACGGGTTCGATTATAATTGCACCAAGATACATGGTCAAGGTAATGCAGCCAGCCAGGTGCCTTAGGGTTTTTTAAATGCCATGCCTCACCCTAACGGCCTAACCAATGGATTTAGTTCCATGTATACTGATTTCAATTTTTAATATATTTAAAAAAAAAAAATGTATTAAGACACTATCAACGAACCTATATGGATCAGGTGAATCTGGTTGATCAACACAACCAATTCGATATTAATTTCTAAATCTCTCTAACCTAAATAGGTGTTAGGCAAAGTAGGATGCTAACGAAGTTTCTTTAAGTGGTCCAGTTGCTATATTATTAGCACACATACTAGATTTTATTCTTGAAGTTCTATAAGGGAATCTATATGTGAGGTAAATCTTCAATTTTGATTTAAAGTATTTTGTAAGTATATTCAAGGATTTTATCAAAAATTGTCTTCCTATGACGGGTTAGGAGGCCTAAGGCTATATATGAGACTGGTCTCTACCTTAGAAATAACATTGTGCATTTAGAGGTCCCATCTTTCTTGCAATCAGGTTGTGTACGGTTGAAGTTTCAGTTTTAATATTGAGTTTGGTTTGTGGATGTTCATCTTCATGGTTGCAAGTACACATTATATTTAGTTTATTGTGTATATTTGTGTTTCTTAGACTATATTTGACCCTACGATTTACGATTTAACAAATCCAACCCCAATACTTAAGCTATTAGCTAGATATAATCCAATGGTATATTAAGACACTTTCAAAGTTTTAGATAATCGATATGAGACTATACCTCTATGGCTCTATATTCTAAACATCTCAACAATTGACGTGCCCCACTTTCCCAACCTCATGTTCAAATGAAGAAAGTAGTTATGCAACAAACATAATGGATTACTCATGATTTTGTGCTACCATAAAAAAATAATAATAATGCAAGCAACAAATGTCATAATTATATCAACCACAACAAGAATAAACTCAGCCTCATCTCAATTTAAATGTATCATTGAAAACGAGTTCTTAATAATACTTCAGGCATTGTCATTGCCTTCCCGATGCCAACTATTAGAGCATTCAAATGTTTCATTCCCAACACAATTCTAGCTCTAATATCAACTATCAAAGAACTAATCTAATTCTTTTAAAAACGCTTGAAAATGTTGACATCATTATTACAGATATGTTATTGTTGCAATCATTAGATGGATGTTGAAGTATCGAAAAGTTAAAAAAAATTAATTAGTTATAATTTTTCCTTTACATAGAACAAAGCAGCCACTGAGAAAGATGTAGCGGCTAAAAAGGATAATTCAAGGGTAGATTTAGGGCCATTTGATAACGTTTCAAGATACGCGTTTCTGCCGTTTCTGTGTCAAGAAATGACAGAAAAGTAATAAAAAGTGTTTGATAAACTCATTCTGTTTCTCTTGTTTTCATAAATAGAAATCAAAATTTATGGTGATTTTTGTTCCTAGAAACAGACATGATGAAGGAAGGGATTTTGGATTTTGCCTGATAAAAAAGTTATACTACCATGAACCATTCAGACCTTCCTTCACTGCTCTGTCCTTCTACTCTTCTCCCCTGCAAGCGCCACCTTCCACTGCAACAACACCACAAGCCTACCACAGATATCATAAGCTCTTCTTGCACTCTCCCACTGTCTCTTGAGCCTTGCTCGCAATTTCACTGCCCTTCACAATCCCAAACCCTTATTCACAATCCTGAAACCCTAAATTCTCAATCTGATCATTGCTTACCTCATATTGGTACTTCTGAGGTTGAGATTGAAGAGGGGGCGGAACAGCAGCAACAGCGTCAATCGACGAGGTCTCTCTGTTTCAAAACAAACACAACAGAAAGGGGGAAAAATTTCAAGTAGAAGAAGAAATAAGATAGAGATCTTGGGAACCCACAACTGAAACAAACAGATCAAAATCCAAAAAGAAAAAAGACAAGTTCAAGCTCGATGGTGACACAGAGGAAGAAGATCGAAAAACGAAACCAAGAACTGGTTTTCGAACCCTAGCTCTCTATGCCCCCTCTGTCTCCGTCTTCGATCGACATTCCCAATTTATATGCACAGCGGCCGATGAATCTTCATCCAACCGTGTTGAGCCCACCTACCTCATTCCACTTCTTCGTCTCCATTCTCAATCAATTGCAGCGACGTTTTCTCTAAGGGTATTGAGCCCCTTGCCCATTCTTCTTCTCCATCTTGTCCCATCCCCAAGCAATTACAGAGGCGGCTAGCCCCTTGTGTGATTGAGAGAGAGAAAGATGGAACACTGAGAATCATGGTTTCTAGTAAAGGAAAAACAGAGTGATTTGAAGGGTTAGAAGCTGAAAACAGGAGAAATAGAGACAGAGAAACGGTTTCAAAAACAGGGTTTATCAAACACCTAAAATTTTGTTTCTGTTCCCAGAAACGGAAATTTATGTTTCTACCGTTTCTTGACACAGAAGCGACAAAATTTTTATCAAACATCAATCCCTTAGTTCATTATCATGAAGAGATAATTTTTTTATAGTAAGTATTTTTTGCGACATTCAACAACTAATTTGTATAATGAAAACATTTTTTATAGTAAATGTTTTTGCAACATTCGACAACTATATCTATATGATGATAAACCTGAAACTATGGTGTTCGAGGAGGTTGATAATATAAGTGATCAAATAAGCGCACAAAGTGAAGACTTTGTCATTATATATTTTTCTAGTAAACAACATGTGTTTCAGATTCCACGTCTGCAAAAATTATGCAAAGAGATCTTTGAAAAGTTATTTTACCTAAAAAAAAATTAATGGTTTTCTGATACCATTGACAAAAGAATTCATACAAGTGACTCATGCAATAATTGTAGCTCTTAAACTAATTATCAAATAGTTCTTTTTGAAAAACTACTAACATTTGTCGTTAACTTTTTTGATATCAATTAGGGCTGCAATAGAGTGGGGTTGGGCTGGGCTTTTAAAAACCCAACCAACCTTGAGTCCCTTTAGATGAGCCCAGGCCTGATCTAGCCCTGATTTAGGGCCTAAAAAAATCCAATGCTGACTCTGTCCTTGATTGGATCTAAGTTGAACCATAGTTGTATCTTATCAAAATCCAGCCCAACCGTATATATCAACTTATGTTAGAATCTAACCCAAACCTTTTGATCTAGGGCTTCACCGAGAGTAAGTGACAAAGGGAGCGCACTAATGAGGATCGATGAATCCATTCATACATATGGGGAAGAGAGATAAGAAATGGTAGACTTGTACACAATCCATTCAACTTATGAAGTGAGATAAGAAGAAATATTATTGACATAAAATGGTTTTTTTTTTTTCGTAGGAATAAAATTATTCATTGCATCATGAATATTATTGACAAGAAATGTTATAATAGAGTTTTTCTCTATAAACATAAGAATGGTGTGAGGGCGATCAATTGAAATCCTATTCTTCATTGATAATGAAGTAGATTTCATCTCACTAAGGACTTAGACAATCTTGTTGAACTACATAAAATCATTGTATGCGATTATGTGATTGTTTGTTTACGTAATCCATTTCTTTATGCATCATTTTAGGTTCTCATTTGTACAAGGAGTGTTTGTACTTTGTATACAACATCCAAAAGAAAAATAAAAGAGTAAGGGCCTGTTTGGTATCGTTTCTGTTCTAGAAACGCCGTTTTGTTTCAAAAACGAAAATTTCAGTTTCTGTGTCAAAACGCAGTTTTTAAACGAAAAAATTGTGTTTTAAAATTTCAGATTTTTATCGGGAAATTTTTTTTTTTTTTTTTTGTAAAATGGAACGAAACTAGGAAGACGGAACTCCATTTTGGAGTTCCGTCAAATCTCTTTTTTTCAGTTTTTTTTTCACTTTTTGTTCCAAAAAAACAGAAACGGACCATAAGTGCACCAAACAGAAGATTCCGTTTTTTCGTTCCAATAGAACGAAAAAACTCCAGAAACGTTTTTTTAGAACGATACCAAACGGGCCCTAAGTGTAAACAAGTAAATCATGAAGAAGCTAGATAGACATAAGAAGACAACAAATAAGAGCGTGAGGGATTACAAAGCGTGGTTTAATTGCTCAACCCTTCGTTTTTCTTTCTTAAATCCTTTATTAAAAGTAATATTATGTTAACTGTTGATGGAAATCACAACAGAAAGTAGGAAAAAAAAGAAAAAAAAAAAGAGGGGAAAATCAAGAAAAAGAATCCTTAACTAGGGTTTCCCAGGCAAATTACAGATAATATATAATTCAAGTTTAAATTACTCCATTGTTTACTTTTACAAAGCCTAGATGCTGGGAATGAAGGGCACTCCGGTGCGGGGAAGCCACGATTGAGCACTGATGAATTTATCAGCAGAGAATGGCAGAGCTTGTTCATGGGTGAATGTGGGAGTCTTGATCCCAGGCCACTTGACCCTATTAGCAAGATTGGAACCAGGACCTTTGTTTTTGTACTCGGCATAGAAGCAAGTCTTGAGACCAAAGTCACCTGCCCATGGGAGCCACCCTTCAGGTCTGATCACGTTCTCAATATAGGTATTGGCGATGATGGTTCTGGAAAACTCCTTCCATGGTCGACCAAGGTAAGATGGGTTCTTTACCATGAATGGTACCAACGATGGGTCGGCCTTAATGGTGCAATCCTGAAGGACGATTCCTGTGGGTTCACGGCTATCCTTCCTTCCCTGAGCTGTCACAATGTTCTGTTGGTTATCCAGTGGCTTCCTCACAACCATCGTCGATTTCTGGAACAAAACAGCTGCGTTGCCGAAGATGAAATCGATGGTTCCACTCACCACGCAGTTGCTGTAGAGCTGGCGGCCGGCGTGGGCGTAAAGGGTATCTTGGTAGGCATCCATTTTGCAGTTGTAGAAGACTGACATATCAGATGACACCCTCAGTGCCACGGCCTGATGCTTAGCAGCTCCGGCTGAGTTCTCAAAACCAATATCCCTGGCCATGAAACCAGATCCTACAACGGCTGGTATAGAATAAAATAAAATCTCTTGTTAACGTATGTGATCCTATTATTCATGGGGTATAAAATAAATAATAATAATAATACATACGTGAGGTATAAAATAAATAATAATAATACATACGTACCAACCGTAGCAGTAGTAAAGGTGGGGGTGCCATCAATGAAGTTTTTGTTTCCGGTGATCTTTGTCTTAAGAGGTCCATCTCCCATGAACATGACGTGAGCCATGTCCTTTAGGACATGAACTATTTCATTGTAGATTCCGGCCTTGATATGGATGACATAAGTGACGTTGTTCACTTTAGGGTTACTGTTTCTCACTTTCAATGGAGGGATATTCTTGAGAGCATCATTGATTGTCTTGTACTGGCCGCTGCCGTCCTTAGCAACAACCACATCGGCCTTAACCAAGTGCTTGGGTAGTGCAAGTAGTCTACGTTTCTCAGACGATGCCCACAGCGGGAAACCATCCTCGGTGAGCTTTGGTTCGTCGGAGAGGAGACGACGGCTAAATGGGATTTGTAAGGAGGTAAGAATAGTAGAGATTTCACCAACGATAGCTAGACCGTTACGGGTAATTTCACCGGCGGACTTCAATGCCTTCCTCATGGACTCTGCGGCACTGTCAGTGTTGTTCTTGAAGCCATCAACACATGTTTCCTGATAGGTAAGAGCAGCACTGAGCCAGATCTTGATGTTCTCCAGAAAATCATCCATCTTGCTCATATCAAACGCGCCCAGTTCATCAAAAGACTTCTGGAGGTCGTCAATAGCATAGTCCATCAATTCCTTGCAGTTCTCAAGAGCTTGAGCAGAAAATTTATCCTTCTCAAGTTCACGAAGTGTAGTAGATTTCTTGACGGCTTCAGTGATATGGGTCATGGCCGTTTGGAAACCCACCTTCACCAGCTCTTTTGGGTCGGTGGTGTTAGCTGATGATAGACTTTGCTCGCAGGTCTCCTTGAAATCTGTGGGTTGACATATGGCCCTGATTGCCTTCATGGAACCGGTTATCTGAGGCTCTGCAGCTTTGTTGCTTGAGGTTGTGTTGTTGCGGGTAACGGTGACGGCAACTCCGACCACCATGGCTACCAGAACTAAGGAAGAGACGGCAATCACCGTCATCCTCTTTTTTTTCCCATCGCCTGACATGATTGACCTTAGCTTAGCTTCCCTTTTCTTCTTTTTCCCCTAGTAGGTTTATTTTTTATTTGATAGGAGAGCTGATTGCTCTGAGAGAGATAAGGGAAGCAGAGCCAAGAAGACAATGGAAGATATGAGACTTGCTTATGTCCCCTCAGCTCTGAGTTTTGGAGAGTTGCATAGAAGCCTTATTTATATGTGGAAGGAGAGACTAAAATAGTTAAGAGAAGCAGTTTTTCTGTCATCTACCTAAGGCCAAGGATGGCAAGTTCAGTCACCACAAAAATAGAAACTACTCTCTCTCTCTCTTTGAGATCCACAAGAAATCTTCCAACTTACTACCCTTACGGGCTATCGCTAACTCGATCTCAAAATTTCTATTTTAGGTCCTCCTCTGAGAAGCTGCTGGTAGAAAGATGAATCCTCCGGCGAAGCATCCTCAATTTCTCTTCTAGTTTTGGGGAGAGTCAAAGCAAGAGATGGATCTCTTACCACAACCCCAACCCGATATGGTCGACTTTCTTGTTAGGGCTTTGTCGATAATGTGACCGATAATTTGTGAACGGATGTTCACGAGAATACGTCTTTGGTTCGTAGATTTATAATTTATTAAATAAAGAGAGAGAAAATTGATTCTAAATCCATGGATCAGAGTCGTTCTCGTAACGTACGTGATCTTGATACGCTCCTCGATAATTTGACCTAATTTAGATCCATGAATTTTGAAGATGTGTGATTTGATCTAATAAGTAGGTTTTGTGATTCGAACCAATTTGGCCGGTTTTAGAAATGACCCATTTGTCTATTTGCCTTGAGATTGGTTGTTTGCAAGTAAACAAAATAAAGAGAAAGACAAGGAAAGTAAATTCAAATTGATACCAAAATGGAAACTTGGTAAGAATAAAAAGATATAACTAATTCTAAAGTAATTCAGCTTTGGTAATTAAATTTTACATTACTTTACAACCAAATCAAATCTCTTAAGATTTGAAAAAGAAAACAAAGATTCCAAAACAAAAATCTATTAAATTTTTTTTCTAATTCAATTTCACTTCTTTCCATTTCTTTTATTTACATTACAATCAAATATCTTAAGATTTGAAAAAAGGAAACAAAAATTACATAACAAAAATATATTATTTTTTTTTCCTATTTCAAATTTCACTTCCTTTCGATTTCTTTTATTTGCAATAAGGAACAGCAATGGATTTCTATAGCAACCATCCAGTGTAAGGAACCCCAGTTGTGGGCAACCAATTATCTCCTAATATAAAGTTGGAGACGGTGAAGTTGGCTGCAACTGTAGCATTAATGATATGGTATCCAGGCCAAGTAACTCTTTTGGTAGTATTGGCCCATGGACCTGTATTATTGAACTCAGCATAATACAAAGTACTTAAAGCAAAGGTACCATTCCATTGAGCCCAACCAGCAGGATCAATCAAGCTAGCCATAAATGATTGCATATAAACAGTCCTTGAATACTCCTTCCATGGTCTGCCCAAGTATGTCTTGGTACTAAAATTGCTAGAACTCAAATCTGGCGCGGTCAAAATGTTGCAGGCTTGAATTGAAGTCCCAGTGTTCTGGTTCGGGTCTGTCCTACCTTGGGCTGTAAGGGCATTGAATTGGCCTTGTATTGGTTGCCTTGCATATAGATTACATTTTTGAAAGACCACTGTGGCATTACCAAATATGAAATCGACGGTGCCGTATATATTGCATTCTCGGTAGAATTGCCGGAGGGAATGGGTGTATAATGTATCTTGGTAACCCTCGAAGCTACAACTATAGAATGTCGATAAATCGGCACCGTTTCGAAGTGCTACTGCTTGACCTTTAATTGCTCCGGCGGTGTTGCGGATGGTCATATTCACTCCGACGAACCCTTGTCCAACCACGGCTGTTATATCATCAAGTCAAAAGTTAATGAGTCAGGATCAACAAGATTATGAGTGTAGATCAGGCTCTTCTACGATCTTGATCCATACAAATGGAATTTACAAGAGAGCTGGATTCAATTCTATTTCTGTGGATCAAGATATTATGAAAATGGTTCTCATATGAGTATAAAATAAGAAAAATTACATGATTACCCATTTTTGGGTTTCCCTTTACAAAATTACTCACAAAAAGTTTTGGTTAACAAAAATACCCAAAATTAGGTTTGAGTTTACAAAACTACTCACCCAATGTTTTAATTAACAAAAATACTCAAAATCAGGTTTGAGTTTACAAAACTACCCAAAATAGTGATACTTCATCTTCCACATATAATCATGTATTTTTTTATGACTAAAACTTTGAGTGGGTAGTTTTGTAAACCCAAACTCAATTTTAGGTATTTTTGTTAACTTAAACTTTAAGTGGATAATTTTATAAAGGGAAACCTAATTTTGGGTATTTTTATTAACTGAAACTTTTAATGGGTAATTTTGTTAAAAGAAACCCAGAAGTGGGTAATCATGTAATTTTCCCAATAAATTACCCACCCAAACATGTACACTTGAGGAATGATTAGGTGATGGCATGTGTATTCTTACTCCAATGCCCCTCTATGTACTCTTAATGGCAGTTGATGGGATACACATCATCACCTAATCGTGGCAAGTCAACCAAATCATATGATCATCATCAAGAGGTTATCTAGTAGAGACACTATGACATATCTATGCCAATCACACTGCTAGGTGTCGGTATGATCGATATTGATATCGGACTTATCGGTGATTTTTTTTTTTCAGTGGTCATGTACCCAACAATCAATAGGAGACTAATACCAGTATCATGCACTATAAAAACCCAATCCCAACTAAAATGTAGTACCTATATAAATATAATGGGATTGATGGTAGGGGTGAAGTAGGGTCTGGCTTTTAAAACCCTAGACCACCCTTGAGTCCTTGTAGTTCAGCTCAAGCTTAAGTTGGTCTTGAGGTCGAGTTGAGATATCTAACCTCATGACCAACCTTTCCGAGCTTAGCACGAGTCAATCAACGTTTGACCCAGATTTTTACCATGGTAGGGTTTTTTTTTTTTCATACACGCACTAAAAAAAGACATCATCAACATCAATCATTATTTAAAAAAATCCTAAAAACTTAAAACTTTAAATCTAATATGTAAAAATATATAATTATATAAAGAGAAGAGTATTTCCTAAAAGGCAGCGTGGCCCTTGCATGAACATGGGTCAATGAGTAGGGGTGTCATAACCTTAATTGAACTAGTAAAATTAGTCGGACCGAATCGATAATAGCCCGGACCAAACCAAACCAAACAAAACCAAACCCTTATTGGGTCAATTTCGGTTTGGAGTATTGCAACCCCAAAACCAAATTGCACTGCACAATATACCCAATGAACCAGAAATCAAACCAGATTCGGTTCAAAAACCGAATCAAAACCGAAATCAAACCAGTAAGAACCCAAAAAGGGTCCAAAATCCAATTAAAAAACCAAATTTTGCATAGTTTTGTATACGCTTGTATAGAAAGTTGAATTTAAATTGGATAAAAAACCGAAACCAACCCGATTACAAACTAATATAAGAAACTGAAACTAAACCGTACCAAAACCGAAACCAAATTATTGGTTCGATATCGATTTCACCATTCATACACCGAAATCAATTCAACCTGGATCAAAATTGGGCCGAACCGATCCATTGACACCCCTAGCAATGAGAGTGTAGCGGAACCATAAACAATGGCATTCATGGGGATGGGGAAGTCATTTTGCCTCCCCTAAGCCAGAGCATAGGAGCCATGCAACCATTCGGGATTCCTTTCCCCTTGTACAAAATCAGAGTAGGGTTGGGCTTAGCCCCAGTATCAATCCATGCCTGAGCTGGACTCAGGGCTTAAAATGCCTAACCCAGGCTCGGTCTGATTTGGGTTCATATGGCCAAACTTACACCCCTAAATTAAATGGGCTCATTGGACTTACCAAAGGTTGCAGAATTGAAAGTAGTCCAGCCATCACCAACACTTCTATTGCCAGTGATAAGGGTCTGGTTAATACCATCTCCAACCATCATAATATTCATCTTGTTTTTATCTATGGACACATACTCCTGATAGACCCCTTTCACCACATAAATCAAGAAGTACCCATCGCTGATATTAGTATTGTTTGGAGCTGCAGCTGTGGCAGCATTAATGGTACTAAAATTCCCACTTCCATCTTTAGCCACCGTAACCATGTCTCTCACCACCACTGCATCATCCGTACTCGTCTGGAGAAGTCTCCTTCCAAACATTCTCATGCCAGAGAATACAAGCTTTCTCTTTCTCTGTCCATTTCCCTTTCCCTTTCCCTTTCCCTTGGGACTGGTTTTCTCCTTTTGATGATGAACCCAACCACGGGTGAAGAGTGCCAGAGAAACACTATAAAGCTTTGTTCCATTGGCTAGAGGGGTGGAGAGACCATTCTTTACACCCCAAGCTGATGCCGTAGATTGAAGGCCATCTAAGCAAGTTTCCTGATTGGTTAGTATTGCACTAAGCAAGGCTTGAACATCTTCAGTCTCAGACGTAGGGAGGATAGTAGTCGTCGTAGTATTGATGGTTTTAGCTGAGCTTGACAAGAAATCAATGTTGAGCTCCGCTAAGAGCTTACAATCTTCAAGTGCTCTAATGGCAGGTTGTGATAAAGAGGACCGGCGGCCGAGATACCACTCCACCAACCGCAGAAACTTGGACGCCGCCGATAGAGATCGACGAATAGAGAACTTGCCGTAGTCATAGATGGTAGGACCCGAATGATTATATGGGAGATGGGATTTGCAGAAGGAAGGGTGAGGAGTGGATTTGCAGATGGAGTCAGATTGAAGAGGTGTTGAAGTGATCACCACCGCCAGAGACGGCGAGGAGAAGAGGAAGATGACAAGGAGAATCACAGGTAGAGGGGAAGCCATGGTTGTTTAGGCGAAATGGGCCGGGGATTGATGTCCAACTCTTGGAACTGAGATAGGTATTTATACATAAAGAAGGTCAACTTCGATTCCAAAAATTTTAATTCATAGAGCACGTCGATCTTGATCAATTTATCAATAAAAGAATAGGAGCCAAGCTGTAATCAAATTTATATATTATCTTTACGAAGAGGGTTTCCTATAACGGTGGCCCCCGAACCAATGCCGGCCAATGAGGGCATTAGTAGAAATATCAATAGGAATAAGATTTTCATCTTTTATAAGGAGGGGAGTGGTCATTTTGACTCCACTGAGGCTGGGCATAGAGGCCACACTGCCTTCTAAACTTCTTTTTCTCTTATCTTTATATGGACAAGAGAACCCTGTTCCTTGTGTGGACATTGAGCTTGACTTGTGAGGTATTTTGATGCGAGAGTGGAGATCAGGTCCTTTTATAAGAATCATTCTCGTATAGGTCTATCCATACAGATAGAATCCATCCAAAGACAAACTCTGAGGTGTATTCCATCATTGTGAATCAGATCGTACGAAAATGGTTCTCATACGAGAATTTGATCCACACTCCACAATCTTTTCATGTCCACTTGTGTCTAAGCGTAAAAATATAGAACCACGCAAATGGAAGATCCCAAAGAGAAAGATACGTCTTTCCTTGCCAACCATTTGAGGAAACCTAGACTGGCTAAAAGCCATGACAAACTTAGTGAGGGTGGCATGGTTTCAAACTCCAATTAGTTTAAGATATAATCCCACAAATGCTTAAGAAAAATCCAAACTAAGAGAGACAATAGTTCCAATTAGCACAATTAATTAATTAGTCTGGTTTCTGACTCATCTGTCTGATACACCTTTCGGTTTCTATTAGATATTAGTATTTGACTTGTTTCCTCAAAGAACAAAACAATGAAAAGAATATTGACTCCTCTAAGATCATAACATTGGATATAGACATGGATGAACAGAATCAAACAAAACACGCGGGGCCAGGGAATAAATTTAAATAGTAAGAAATTAGAGGTTAGGTTTGTTAAATTTTATCCAATAGAATTGGTTAGGTTGGGTTATAAATAATTGCATGTACACGTAGCGCCAAATGAGAGTCTTCCTTCACTGGTCGGCATTCGTATTATGATTCGTGGGGATAAATTCAAGCAAGCAATGGTGATCCCTCCTATGTTCTTCTTTTGTTTTTTTGGATAAATAATAATTAGTAGTTTCTATTTTTATAAAGAAACGCATTCATAAGAAATTAGAGGCAGTTTTCCTTCACCCACGGCCAAGGACGAGTGGTCCAAATCATCTCCATGGGGAAAGCTCAAGGGTATTATCACCTTTTGTATTATAAGAGGGCAAAAAAACATCAATGATCATACCGGTGTATTTTTCTTTACTCATAGTCTGGGAAAACTTTCGCCTAAGAAATTTAAGTTTGTCAAAAATTCAGTTTAGCACAGCGGTTTTGATAGGGTTGAATTTGTTTTATATAATAATAATAATAATAATTCTTGATCTCGTGGTAGGTCCCAGGAAAATTTCTCCATTGACATTTAATTTTTCTAATTTGAAGCTGAAATGGATTCCAGATTTTGTAAATAAAAATAAATCTAGACATATTCTTATCAAGCGTGAGTAGCATAAAAAAAAAATTTTAAGAATGAGGACTATAGGAAAATGAACAGTAGTGAATTGAGATTATTTGTAGCAGTGTAGGGCATGTAGCTCAATCCAACGATCAGGAATGTCTTGGGCTGCGTTTAAGCATCTTGGGCTGCATGTCTAAGGGTTCATGATCGTTGGATGTGTGCTACACGCCCCATAGCTCTAGAGAGGAGCCCTATCGATCTAAATTTTGGACATACATGGAGTTGAATGTTAACAAGTACATCAAAATACTTGATTGACATTAGGTTATGAAATTTAGATTATATTTGTATTACCACATCACTTTTCCATGTGACACAAATAATTGCACTAAACAAGGTATTCTTCTTTCTTCTTTCTTCTTCTTCTTTTTTTATTATTATTATTTTTTTTTGAAATAAAAATAAATTTCATTAGTTAATTTATAAGGAAAATCATGGATACACCCACTTATAGTCCCGTGGATTATCTATATAATGCCTTACCAAAGAAAAAAAAATATTATCTATATAGTGCTGATTTATTTGAATAACTTATTTTACCACATGGCCAATTCTAATTAGATTGAAAGATATACAAATTAGGGTCTAGTGGAAAAACAACCTCTCCAGTTAAGATCATATGCGGTGAAGCGTGGTGAGATATCCACTGTTGACACTTGGCCATCTACGGCTGAAAAGTTTTGAATCGTGCCTCTGTCTCAACCCATGTAAGCTGGATATATCGAAAACCCACCCGATCTTCATCTTTCTGCCTTTCTTCATCTTCCATTCCTACCTTTCTTCCCAAAGCGAGTGGCAAGCACCAAACACCGAGCACCAGAGCACCAACAGTGGTTTTCTCCATTACAGAGCACCAGCAGCAACTGCGGTTCTCCAGAACCGTGACCCTGTCGCATGGGTATGCGCAGTTTCACCGCCAATTGCCACTTCCTATCAAACATTATCGGTGATCAACTGTGTTAATGCCGACAGTCAAACTTGGGAGATTTGAAAAATTACAGAGAGAAATTAACACACAAAAAATTAAGAGAGACAACATAAAATACTCCATTGAAGGGGAAATTGAAAAATAAAAAGGTTACCAGAAGCTGTACCAAGGAACAACATTGAGAAATTCGTGATTTCTCACTTGACCTTCCTCTTCTTCCTCCTCAATCATTCTCAAGAATCTCAAGTCCAGCTCCCTCTTCTGTGTATGTGCAGTGATGATGAAGATTCTAGCATCCTAACGGGTCCCACACAACCTACAAACCCTTTTTTTTAATGGCTTAAACCATTGATTTTCATTCTTCTCAAGTCTCTGCATTTCCCCTTTCTCTGTTCTTATCTCTGAGAAAGAGACATGTCTTAATCCCAAAGATTTCTGAATCTCTCTTTCCCCATTGCTGCTTCACTCAGAATCTCTGGTTTCCCTCGCCCAGATAACTTTTCCTTTTTCTTTTGCTTTTACCGCTTCTGGGTTGGTGAAGATTTACTTGGGCTCCTGAGTTTCATTTGAAATTTCATTCAATTGCATAAGGATTTGGTGGGTTTCGAGTTTTCTATTTGATTATTGATGAGGTTTCGTTATAAACGATCAGTAATCAGTAAAGATGACCATGGATCGAAGTTTATCAGGGGCTTGCACGAGTTGAGTGGGATTGGAATAACCCTGGCTTTTAAGGAATCGAGTGGGTTTACAGAAATATCCAGCTTACATGGGTATGGATAGAGGGGGCGAATCTCAGCCATAGGTATACAATGGGCCACGTGTCAACAGTAGATACCTCACTGTACTTCACCGCATATGAACTTCACTGCGGAGGATGTTTTTTCCAGAAGCGGTGGGTCTTCTTGTCCACAAAAATTACAACCCTTTTGATGGATATTTTTTTTTTTTTAATCAGTAATCCCACTTAATAGCCACATGGTTGAAAAAATAAATGTCACCAACATGGTGACAAAAGGTTATATTAGAGTATAGAGGTGTCAACCGGTTGGGCCGGTCCGGTTTTGATCGGGCTTAATCGGGCTTGAAAATTTTCAAATGCTACACCGTGTCTGCCCATTTAATTAATCGGACTTAGTTATTGAGGGTATGGTACACTTTATATTCGGTCAGTCGACCTCGGGTTATAATTGGGCTACCTTAATCGGGCTTTAATTGGACCTTAACGGGGCTACGGACATGTTTAATGTTAAACGGGTTTTAACCGATTTTTAAACGGGCCCTCTTTAAAATGTGCTCTTATATTCTAGCCCACTCATGTAAGCCCAAAAATGATAATAAATCAATAAATGATTCTAAATATAATCATTATTTAAAATGTAAAAATGTCTTTACTTTTTAGTTTTACTCTTTAATTTGGGGGGTAAAATTAGGTATTCTACAATCATTAAAAGGTCGAGCTAAGCTGATGCACAATAGGCTAGTCTTGATCGGGTGTTATTCGATCGGTCTCGATCGGGTGCCTAACGATCCAAGTAGCAAAATCAAGACTGACCATTTATAAACAGGCCGGGCTCAAGCCCAACACGTTTAATAAACGGTCTGAGTAGGGTCAGTCTATAAATGGTTGGTCTCGATTGATTTAGTTAGGTCGGACCACGAATTGACACCCCTACTATATATCCTTCGACCTAATCCGGCCTTGACCCAAAACTCCAAAAGTATAAAGTACTACCTCTTTATATCTGCAAATAAATTTGAGATGGATTAGACTGATCTCTATCAAACGTGGAGACAAAAATCGGATCTTTTTTGTAGACGATTGCTCCAATGGGTCCCTCGTCGACATTCTTCTTGTAGACTGCTTTGCACGATCACATAATATTCCTCTCGGATCACATAATCTCTGTTCTTCTCTCTTATAATATTATCTAATTCTTAACCAATGACCGATCATCATGGCCCCGCTTCTGGGTGTCAAATCGGTCAGCCCGGTTGGTTTTGATTGAGCCTAATCAATTCTCAACGATTTAAGACATTGTATTGTTTTTGTCACTTAGATGATGAGGTCTTAATTACAGTTCACAACATGGACATGTTTTTATTCTGTCGATCGATTACTTATCCATGACTAGGCTCAAGGTAACCATGCTATAAACAGTTCTAAAACGGGTTATAATCAGACTAAATGGTTAAAATAGGCTAATTGAGCTATATATGGTCGATTATTGGTCTGTCATAGTATTCAACTAGTTTCGATTGAGAAATAATTGGGCCACCTTGCAGTGTGAATGTCTGCTTCTTATTAATTAATCGCTGTTAAGATCAGTTCTACAAATTTGATAACTGATTGGGTTGGTCTCGAGCTTCCAATGATCGGTTCATGACTGGTCTATTAGTCATGGTTAATCAATACGATAACTAATACTGATACTTCAATCCTTACGTACCAATGTGGGCAAAAGTTTGACAACCTTGCCGTTTAGGATGGTTTCCAACTTTCACAATCCATCTATTTTATTTGGACTTAACTTATATTTTTAACCTTATTCTAAAAATTAAGGATGTCGTAAGGGTCCAATCACAAGTCAACATCATCCATGATGAAGAAATTCTTTCAACTCCACTATCTGGATGAAGAATAATTTTGTTTATATTTTCATCTATCCTATTTATTTTTTCCTTCATCTCTTTTTTTCGAAGCTGATAAAACGGTCTACCTCGATACAATGGTCCACTCTGGTCGAGCCACATGGAAGCTGATGTGAAAAGTTTTAATTGGACCAGGTAGGTCCAACATTGAATAGCCATGTACCAATCTAGAAATCTAACTCTCTTTTTTTTTTTTTTCCCGGTAAAAATCTACGTATCTAACTTAAACACATGGACATGGCCATCTTGAAATTTATTGTCAACATATAATTTGTTCATCTCTTATCTTCTGTTTATTATATTTTAAGAAAAGAAAAGTCTAAAAGTCAACATGAAACTTACATTCAAACATATATATATATATATATATGTGGCAAAAGTTTTTCTAATAGTGCAGTGAAGAAAGTCAATAGTCGGGAGTGATCCCAACCCTTTAAATGGTATCTAAATATCATGACCATTCATCCGTTTGTCTACTTATTGGTAAATACTATACGATGTAAATTATTTTAACAAAATTTTTAAATGTTTATTAAAATACATTTCCCTTCTCCCATATGAAACAATCTCCAGTCCTCCGTCATTTCCTCAGTTCCTCCTCGTCCCCTTGAAGCAGCGGTCCGGTGACGAAACCCACCTTGTCTTCATTGAGGAGAGAAAGAAAGAAAAAGCCTCAACCTTATCCTCGTTTTTAAGATGATTTCCTGTGATTCCATTTTATGTTCTTCACGATTCTGATCTCAATCTTCTAAATTGATTCTTAGAGTTAAGATTCCTCTTTTTGGTAGATTTCAAGCTATAATTATGTTATTTCTATGGCTGCTAGAGGAGAGAGATGTCTATCTTGATTTGTGGTCGCCTCAACCAAATTCTTCATTCTCTCTATATTTTCTCCCTTATCTGGTTTCTAACAATTTCATTTCTTTTTGGGTTTCTTTCATGTCTTATCACCCTCGTGGAGGAACAAGGACCAATTGAAGACTGAGTTAGAGGGGATTCCCATACCAATTCATTCCAATCCCAATTTCCCATTCCAAAAGATCTTCTCCCAATCTTCCTGATAGGATCTCTATAGGGGGCATTTACTACTAGTGTATTTGGATTAGATGGAGTCGTCTCTGTTCTTAAATTCTAAAACTAATTACGCAGCCGAAAGGGCCTTAGCCATAGTGGTCAAGTGGCGAACGAGGTGGAGCAGAGCAATCCTGAAAGCCATCTCAAGTTGAAATTCAAGAAGAGGAGGATACAAAGGGTGGCGGCGGTTTCCGACGACTGCCCATCAAAGCGACGAGGATTCAACGTCGTTGGATTGAACTTGAAAGAGAAGAAGAGATTGACAGGGACTTAGGTGTAATACGCAATACGTATATCATATGATGTTATATTTATAGTATAATTTTTTTTTTCTTATGAGGAGAATAAAACTCTCTTTACCATGGTTTCAAGTATTCGTCCGAATCAGCTATATCGGCTAAGATCGATCCCCGATTTAATACCGATTTAGATTGATTATCCCAATTATATCAAGGGTAAAATAAATAAAAATAATACTTTTATAAAAAAAAATCAAGGATGAAACAGACCAATACCCACCAATCCGATCATACAATCCCTATCGGATCGGATCTGCAGTCCCTATATCCTATATCCTTGCTCCTTCCTTCTCAATTCAGTCACTCCTCTTTGTTTGTCCAAGAAAACGAAAACAAAAAAATTTCTCCTCTTTTCCTTTTACTTGAAATCGGTCTTCATGCTCCAAATCATTCGCACCCACGATTTCGACTTTCATGCCACCTTGTGCTTTAAGGTACCCCTTGGCCTTTCCCAGTTTCCACCATATACATGTGGCCCTTAACCTCTGTGTCCTTGGGACCAAACGACCTGTGGCCCTGAACCTCTGTGTCCAATCGTGTTCGCGCTGTGGACGCGCGTGACATGGTTGCGTCCACTTAAAGCCGTTACTGTACCCACAATTAAAAAATATAAAATTAAAGTTTAAAGCCGTCAGTCATCACGAGTCGTCCGATAAGAACTTGAAAGATCATCAGCCAAAAAATGCCAATGTCCAGGTTCGACAATCCTCCACGGTCCCCACGTGTACACATCTAAGTAGTGAGATGTCTTAGTGGACCTTTGGACCATTGTCGGTGCCTAATCTTTTAGCTCGACATCCACGTCCTCAATCATTCAACGGTGTTGATCTCTTTGCAAGTTCATCACCACCTTAGATCTGATTTTTAAGCTATGATCATTTTGTTCAATACTGAATGAACATAATGAACGGATAGAATCGTTGATAAAGATCATGTGGACTATAGGAGAAGCCTTAACCTTGCTATTCCGATATAAAATTCCACCCCACCCCCAGAAAAAAGCAAGTCCAGGTCTGTCTGAGTCACTGGCACATCTTCGCGTTCGTCCCTTCTTCTTCACTTCGTCTCCCTCTTCAGTTTCAGTTCTCTCATCTCTGCGTCGAGAGGAAACCAAACAAAGCTGCTCTCTTTCTCTCTCACCCTCTCTAGATCTACAATGTCTACTCAGAGAGGAAGGAGAATTTTGTTTTCTCTGTTACCCTTTTTGGGACTCTTGTTGCTCTTCCAGTCCTCACTGAACCAACCAAAGCAGAGTCCCAAAACCTCTAAAACCCCAAAATGGCATATCCACCACCACATCAAAGTGGCCCATTCAGCCTGTGAAGGCACCTTGTACCCAGAACTCTGCGTTTCCACTCTATCCACCATTCCAGACATCGCCACTAAGACGATTCCCCAAATCATTTCTGTCACTGTGAACCACACCGTCCACGAAGTCCACACTTCCGCCTACAACTGCAGCGGCATTCGCAAGAAACTCAGTAAGTATCTAGACCCACTCCAAAAGAGGGCTCTCGATGATTGCCTCGAACTCTTCGACGAAACAGTCTCTGAGCTTAAAACCGCTCTCTCTGATTTATCTAAAACCTCAACCTCGAAGCGCTACCATGACTTGCAGACTCTGTTAAGTGGAGCGATGACGAACCAGTACACGTGTCTTGATGGGTTCGCCTACAGTAACGGTAAAGTGAGAAAAAAAATCGAGAAGAGCTTGTACGATATCAGCCATAAGGTCAGTAACTCCCTAGCGATGCTCAAGAAATTGAAGATCCCCAAAGCCAAGTCTTCCACTGCCAAGAGAAGAAGTAACAGAGAGGCATTCCCTGGTTACGGGAAGATGGTAGATGGGTTTCCGAGATGGGTGTCGAAGAAAGATCGAAGGTTGTTGCAGTCATCGACTAACACGATCGATTTCGATCTGCTGGTGGCCAAAGACGGGACTGGGAACTTTACGACCATCAGTGAGGCTGTAGCTGCGGCTCCCAACTCAACAACGACGAGGTTCGTCATTCATATAAAAGCCGGTGCTTACTTTGAGAATGTGGATGTGGATAAGAAGAAGACGATGCTGATGTTCATCGGAGATGGGATCGGGAAGACAGTGGTGAAAGCTGGTCGGAATGTCGTGGATGGTTGGACTACTTTTCGATCTGCAACTGTCGGTGAGTTTGAATTTGACTTCGCTTTTCATTTCATCTCCTCTTTTAGTATTGTTTAAAGAGTTTATCTATTAGGGTTTTGACTATTATAATATCACTCACCGATGGTGAGATGGGTTCCGGCCTCTGAGTTTCTGAGAGTGTCTCTGTGACTCTACATGTGGATGAAATGGAGGGAGCAGAGGACACAGAGCAGGTCTTGTAAACCCAGATTCCCGGACAGGGCAAGGTTTAGAGTCTAGATTCTCTACCAATCAGGATCAGGATCTGAATTCGTCAGAATCGATCTAGAAATTAATGGAAATCGGTTGACAAATCCATAGACCTTATGGTGATGCCATAAAATAAATAAAAGTTTTATCGATAATTTATTCTTGGGCCCAGTTTTTAGCACGTGTTTATACAGTTGTGCCTTTCAATGTTGGATAGGGTGAGGGTAGAAGTGTAAATTATTACACGTTGCTTCTCTTATTTATCCAACCGTTGAATGGATGACCATGTATATAATAGTATATAAAATATTTTTCATTTATTATTATTATTTAATTTTTTTAATCAATTTTATTTTTTTGGTGGGATTTTTGTGGGTAGAAAGTATGGGGGTGGGATGAGTGTTATAAATGAGGGAAAAATATTTTTTGTATTCAATTAATAGAAAAATAATAATGGCAGTCTGAATGTGAGTTTTCCCACTGATGGTGAGAAAAATTCCTTTTTCTTTCTAACTTGTAAATTTATAAAATCGAGAATTTATGGAGCTTCCAACACCCATGGTGTGGGGAGTCTCTTACCCTACATCAATCAATGTGTTGAAAATGGCAATTCAATCAAGGATTGTATGGCCAGGAAAAAAAGGAGTGAATGTCAGAATCACATGGGTAATAGGGTTTGTGGAAAGTATTCCCACATTGTTGCCTTGTCGGTATGGGAATCTTTTTTCCAAATTTTAGGGTATGCTTGGAAGCTAAGAAAAAAAATTCAATTTTTTTTTTCGAATTTAAACAGAAAATAGATACATAAAAAATCATTGTATAATCATTATTTGTTTTTTATCATCATATATTTTTATGTTATGAGACATAGCCTTAGCCTTAAAGAGGTAAGTTATGAAAAGTTTGCATAGCCTATGTCACCTCAAATTTTCTGTTAATTATTTTGAGGTCTGACAGAATACTATTTCTCTTTTTTCCTTTGTGATAAAAGATTGAAAAAGGTTTTATGAGTCGATAACAAAAGGTACTTTTTTTTCTCTCTCGATAGTGTTATCAATTCGGCCGAATAATTCGTGAATTATTTGGCGGAATCGAATTTTTTTGAATTTAATCAAAAATTCTGATCGAATCCGAATTAAAAATAAAATTCGGTAAAATTCGTGATTTTTTCAAAAGTGAATATAAAATGCGAATAATTCGGACCGAACCAAATTAAACCGAATTATTCGGTCCATTTAAACAGTATAAAAAAAAAAAAAAACTTTTTGATCATTTTTTTGACCGAATCCTTAAATTAATCAATCGAATTATTTCGAATAATTCTTCGCCCGAATAATTCCCGAATCCAAATTTGCTAATTATGCTCTCGACACATGAAATAAGAAAACGGATCAAATTCACATAGGAAAAAATAGAACCATATCCATATGGTCGATGTCTGATACGAATAAATGATATAATAGGGTGAGCATACCTTCCATGTCCAATAAACTATGGGTAACACCAATGAGGACATGGGATAAACATCAAGTGGAAGAGATCATTTTGAAGAAGAAAGAGAGAGATAAACACAGCTGCGCTAGCTTGCGGTATGGGGCAGCGTGTCTAGCCATTCACCCATATCTTTCCATTTCAAAGGGAGTAATAAATTAGTATTTGACTATCTAAATACTTCTTTCTTCCTTCCTCGTGAAACCCTTTATACAACTTTGAATTTTAGGTGAAAATTTGTCGTTAGTAATCTATTTTCTTTCGTCGTCTTCCCCAAAAGCTATCTATCTAATTTTAGTGATTCACAACTGTTACAGCTGTGGTGGGAAATGGATTTATCGCCAGGAACATGACCTTCGAGAACTCAGCTGGACCCAGTAAACATCAAGCAGTGGCTCTCAGAAGTGGTTCCGACCTATCAGCTTTCTATCACTGCAGCTTCGTTGGGTACCAAGACACTCTCTACGTCCATTCCCTCCGGCAATTCTACAGAGAATGTGACATCTACGGCACCGTCGATTTCATCTTCGGCAATGCAGCTGTGGTGTTACAGAATTGCAATCTCTTTTTTTTTTTTTTTTTTTTTTAGGGCAATAATAAGAAGGTAGGTCATTTCATTGCAAGGGTGCCTTCAATTTTGTAAGAAGTAAGGAATGATTGCACCGTACGTCCTTTATAATTATTATTATTATTATAGATTTTTTTTAAATCACATGAAATTCGTTAAAAATAAAAGTAAACTTGTGAGAGAGAGAGAGGGATGGATATGACACCTTTTTATATTGATTTTTTAGGGGACGACGTTGTAAATTATCCTGCTTTTTATGTGTATTTTGAATTTAATTAAAAACAAAATTGAAAGAGACAGAAGTTTACAAATCCGGAGGTCTGAAGAAGTATTAATTAGTAGGGTACGACAGGGAAGATGTTGATGTATGTATGGTTGATGTTAGCTGAGCTTGTTGCCCAGTGATTATCTGCTTACACTTGGACCCATTGCTTAGCTGGTGGCCACGTCCAAATGAAAATTAACGACGTGATCATTGGGATAAATGTCATGAGCTTGTCACCATCTTCTTTATTATGAGACTGGATGATCACCCAATCCATGAGTCACGTGCCCATAGACAAGACAAGAGACGAGGAAGGGTACGATGGTATTTCAATTTTTACTTGACTGAAATTTATTAGCCTTTTCATGAGCCCCTCACTGTTGAATGTTCCACAACCCATGAATGGAGTGAGATAGGTTGGAGGGTACAGTCCGATGGAAAAGATTGAGATTTGTTACGTCTTCTTTATTAGGATATAATCAGTCAATCCATGATTCATATGCCTATTAAAAAGAGATTCAATTTTTACTTGATTGTGGAATTTATTAACCTTTACGAAGGGTAGTAATAAATTGTGCTTGTTTGTGTTTATGTTTGTGTTTGTATTTGTGTGTGTTTGTTTGTTTGTTTTTTTTTTTAATGGGAGCATGCCTTCGCAACAGTTCAAGGGCCAAAGCATAGGAGTGTGCATCGAAACATCAGTACTGATGAAATTTTGGGTTATCATGGGGGTGGGGTAGTCATTTCGTATTTTCACTAAACCATGATCTTTTTTATCATATGGTTTGCAAGAGAATGAGAGTTTAAATCCATTACCCGTACGATCACATGGTCATACAAGTTAACATTCAAAACCTTGTCTCATTTCTTGCCATTACATGGGTGAAGATAAATATATTTGAAAGTAAAAAAAAACATGTATTAGATGTTGACTTGCACGATCAAGTGAGCATACGAACAGTTGATCATTTCATGTATTAGATGTTGACTTGTACGATCAAGTGAGCATACGAACAGTTGATCCTTTCTCAAAGATTGAAGCCCTATGAGGCTTTTCCACTCAAAACTTATAAGAGTGGACTAAATTCTCACATATTGGCCTTTGGCTCATAATTAGGTCCATCATACCTTGTAGGCTAATTCTACAAAATGTGGAGGTTTTTCTATGATTCTTATCCAACAAATGGTATACACCACAAGGCTTCTCTTATTGTGGATCCCATCCGTGGATCATGATCGTGCGAGATTGAGAACATCATCCACTCTCTTCAATAGATTAATCTTCGCGTTTCAGACATGGTTTCATTGATGGTAGATGGTGTGATATGGGTTTGGACAGTAGAGCCTAATGAAAGTGGTGAATCTTCATGTATGTGAATGTACGTAAATGTCCCTGATCCATGAATATAACATCTATTAAATGAGGAGAGAGAAAATAGATGTTATATCCACAGACCAAGGATGTTCATATACATTCACGTACGTGAAGATTCACTGGACCCGAGCCTAATGGAGAGGATCCGGATGTTTAGAGACTCATTTTCGGCTTATAAATAACAGAGCTCTCAGCATCATAGGCACTTGTAAGTTGCGAGGGGTTGGGGTTGTTGGGTTAGCTGGGCGGCCCAAAAGGCTATTTGTGTTTCCCTTTCCTCCCCGTCAACTCTGAGCCTCCACCGTTCCTTCGTTTCTCTGCTCCTCTGCAAAGACCTTCCATTACAACACAACCTCCTTAGCCACCCCCACCACTGCCGTGCCACTCACAACCACAGAGACACTCCTGATTAGAGGCTATCAGGGAGAAGATACTCTTGTCTCTCTGACGGCTTGGCCATGTATGTGCAGACTTCACCTTAACCTGCTCATTCATGCTCTGCCTTCTGTTGTTCTCTCCTTCCTTACATTTTCTTGTTTAGTCTTCAAAATTTGGAAGAATGACAGAGGAGGTGACAATGGTTTTGGATGCTTCTTTTTTTTGGCTGCAAGGTTGCTGATGCTAACAAGGACCAACCCATCTTCCTCCAAGCTTCTGGTCACAAGAGCCATCAGGGTAAACAACCACAGCTCTTTATTTACTCTCTCACCACTGATTTGAGGATAAAAACTTGGATTAGAATTTTTTTTGGGAAAAGAATGGTGATTTGATTAGTTTGCAGGTGTTTGAATTTCTGATAAATACAGAGTTTCCTACCAAAAATTGTCTCCCCCCTTTTACTGTTCCTTTTCTGGCTCTCAGGTTAGCACTTGACCTTTCTGTTGCATTAAAGTTTTCTTTCATCCTCCATTAATAAATCTCTTTAGTAGACTCTGAGCTGAATCTTGTCTTCCTCTCCTTCAACCATCTTCTGGTTCTCTCGGCTCGTAGTAACTGTTTACTGATATGGCTTTCTTTTGAACCCCACTGTGTTTAGTGCGAGGTACCCAGAGAGGATGCACTCATGCACCATCGGGTTCGGGGCTCGACCGTGCCATCAACATCAAGGGACACCTGGTGGCCTCGTGAGTGGTGGTAGTCTCACTTAGGGTCTATAGCTTTCAGCTTTTCCCTCATTTCGAGAGCTCTAGTGAAGAGGAGGCCCGCAAACCTACCTACATATTCTAGTTGTTAATTTTCAGATAAAAGTGAATCTTCACGTAAGTGAATGTACAAGAATGTTTCTGGAGTAGGCATCTATTAAATGAAGAGAAAAAAAATATATCTCATATCCACAAATTAGGATCGTTCACATACATTCACATGCGTGAACAATTACTAAACTCTAATTTCCACCCTCTTATCATCTAGGTACACGCCCCAACTAAGGGCTCATAGGCACCTAATGTTCAATTGTTCACTACATTGATACATTAGCTGCAGACAATTCTCATGCCTTGACCTACTACCAATCAGCCCTAGTTCCTGACCTAGTTTCTTCTTTTTTAAAACATTTTAATCTTTCCCACGAGAGTTTGCCATTTGTCCTGTGTTTTTTTTTTCCTAAATCTTATCTTAATTACGTGGGCCCATGTAGATTATATCATTCTTTACATTACATTGATCAATGGTAGGTTTTATCAAAAAAAAAAAATCAATGGTAGGTTCAAATGGGAAATCCTTTTTATAGTTTTGGGTCATGCTCTTGCTAAGTGTAACCGAGTTGTTGTTAACATATAGGAGTTGTCACGACCATAGTTTTAAGTATAGCTTTCATATCGGTTGTATCGGATCACTATTGACTAAGATCGATCCTGATCCCTAACCAATCTGAATTGGTATTCATATCGTTTCAAAGGTAAAATAGTTAAAAGTAAGTGCTTTAAAAAAATAAAGATAAAATTGATCAATACCTACCAATCTTATCGGCAATATCGTATATATATCTGCCGATACCGAAACCGTCCCCTAAATCCTTGGGCACCACATAGTTGGGTTTACTATTTTATTTTGGCCCTTTGTCGGAATGACAATTTTGGTTTTCCCTTCATATAATATGATCTTTTTTTCAGACTTACTTAACCTCATGTCAATACCATAATATTATTTTATATTTTCTATGATGATATTTTGTTCTATATCAGTAGGTGCTGTATGCTCAATGTCACGCCGAGATTAACCCCTAAAAATTGTTACAAATTATTTGACCAAATCACTTTAAAATTCAGTAAGAGGTATTTTTGGTGTTCAAAATTTGAGATTAACTTCAGTCTCATGTCCGTATCATAATGATGTTTGTCTTTTAAATTATTATCTTTTGTTTCTTTTTCTTGCCATGTAGATGTTGACAACTTCCCATGCAAACATAAAGATTAATCCAAAAACAAAGGTTATTCTTGGTGAAACTACGTATGGTTATGTGGAACATTTATTTTCTACAAAGGCATAGAAAAAACAAAATGTCATCATAAAAACGATTTGAATAAAAAAATATTGTATGAATGCTGATGGTATGTTTTATTTAGTGACATTTCTTTTATCTTTTTATATAATATTTTTTTAATTAATTAAAAAAATATTATTTCACACATGAACTTGAAAAAATTATTTGACCAAATCACTTAAAAACTTAATTAATTTAAGTTTTTTAAATTAAGAAAAAAAAATATTTTCAAAACAATTTGAAAATAAATTTTCATTGTCATTATCAAGAAATAATTTAGATAATGAGCAATCAAAAGAAGATTAGATACACTATAAAGGTGACATTTAGATAGGATTTTTCTTCAAAGGGTGCATATTGTTGTAACAAAAGTGGTGAATTAAAAGTTGTATGCTTCTTTTATTCATACAAGTTCTTTGAATCAAAAGTAAAAAAAGGTTTTCAAAATAATTTTATCACTATGTCATTCTCAATAATTGTCATTATTTTGCACTTTTTTTGAGTACAGATGTGAAAGAAAAGTACGATACTACAAAGGTAAAATAGATTGGATCCGATGTCCCTAATTTTTTATTTTACAATTTTACCCCAAACCGACACTGCAGTTTGGGAAGGGGTTTTGATTGATCAAAAAGAAAAATCTACTTCAACCAATATGTCCTTAGGCACAGCCATACATAACATAGAAATCACACTTGGAAATGGTGGACAATTAGCTAGAGCAGCAGGTGCTGTAGCAAAACTGATTGCAAAAGAGGGTAAATCAGTCACAACCAATCTGATTCGATATTGGTCTCAGCCGATCCAATACCTAGAACAATGCCTGCAACTCTTAACAATTGACTCTTGTGGCATTACAACTCCCCTGACGAGCAATACCACCACCACACTGATTATAGGCTGGGTTTCAGTTGGCGAAGGTATAGGTGTGAACCGCTGAATAACCGATCTGTCCCATCTCCCTAACTGGCTGGCTCAAATCACCACTGCTCCCCACCTTCCCGTCCTCATCCTCCCTACCCCACCCCCTCTCTGCAACTCCAGTCCCCTTCCCCTCTCCCTCCTGTTGGCCCCTCCTTAAACTCATCCTTGACCCAACACCACCCGATGCCCCACCTTCCCCACACCCTCTCCCTCCAATGTGGAACGAGAATGCCAAGAGGAAATGCATACCAAACACAGCCTTAAAGTGCCATGTGCAGATTAACTGGTCTGTTCCACTTTGGGCTCGTTGAGGATTTGGAAGAAGGAATGGATGACTAGACAGAGCTTACACAATTCATACATCAGAAGCCTTGCAATCGGGTTGAATTTGGGAACAATTTTGAACCAAAACCAAACTAAGAATGGCTAGACTGGACTGGATTGGACTGGGTTTGGCTCAGTTTGATTCAAATTTACCTGTTACCCAACCCAGCCTGCCCAACTTGCAACCCTACATGTCAGTGACAAGTGACGACCAATTTAAGTTGTATCCCTCAGACATTTGACATGGTATACACAGAATGATTGTTTGAAGTTGCCAGATCAAGCCTATGCGGATGATTCAGAATGCAATCAAGCACTTGGAGTTGGAGAGGGCTTGGAGAGAGAAATAGTTCAGAATGCAAACAAAACCCAGAGTGCCCAGAGATCAAAACAATGGATACAGGGCCAAAATGAATACTGATGCATCGTTGGAGACTCTGATCCAACGTGCTGATACATAAGACCTCCGCAATTGACAAAGAGACCATCCTTGTGACAAGCACTTTAATAAAGGAACCATCATCTCCATCCCTTGATAACTATAGAAGTGTTGCTTTTGCCAGGTCTAAGGGTCCATTTGATGACGTTTCTGTCGTTTCTGTTTCAAGAAACGGCAGAAACATAAATTTCCGTTTCTAGAAATAGAAACAAAATTGAAGGTGTTTGATAAGTCATGTTCTAGAAGTCGATAATAACCAGCGAAAGAATGGCACGAGTCGTTTCCAGAAACGGCTCTACTTGTTTCACCTAGGTCGTTTTTTGAACCATAAATAGGTAGAAATTTCAATTTTTATTTCTGAAAACAAGTAAAACGAAACAATTTTATCAAACGCTTTTTGTTCCGTTTCTACCGTGTCCAGAAACGGCAGAAACACGTTTCTTGAAACGTTATCAAACGGGCCCTAAGTGTACTCACACTTGTTCCACAAGGTTCAATTTCAATGTGTAACCAGGAACATTAAAGTCCTAGAAGAACATGGGAGTTTCAAATGTAATGATAATACAAACCTGATGGGCAATTCTAACAGAAAAAGCACACATCTCTTGATCTACACTCATATTCTGGTAAACATGAAATAGTAGATGGGGCATATTCAGCCACAATGACCAGTGAATAATACAAGGCTTACAAATCTTCAAATGGATTACTTAATCCCCCTAGTTATGAATACCTATCTCTGACGGTCAGAATGGTGCAATATGGGGACACAATGATGTTATTCTGCAATCCAGACAAAAATCCCAAAGTATCTTCTTCTCATAAAAGCAATAATAATAACAGATGAATATGTGAAGCAGAAGCATGGTATTCTAATCACAGAATCTAAGGCCCTTAAATTTCAGATGCTGAATGTGTCTCTCTGCCTCTCTCCACCACCCCCCTTCTCTCTCTTCCCTCAAAGTTCGTCAACTCTAGCAAGAAACATACTTATTAAATGAGCTTCCCCATCCACGCCTAGCATTCTAGTTTGATCTACTCTCATCTTTAAATACAGAGGCCGTCCAACAGATACCCAGAAATCAACATGTTGGTCAGTTTAATCAGCAAAAGGATCACAAAAATCACTACTAAAAAATTTCAAGAACATTTTACAAGGGAAAATAAGTTATTACATTATTACATTTCACTTAATTTATTTATCATTTGATTTGTTCAATGTAAACTGAAATTATCGGATTTATTAAGATGACATACTCGCCGATATATATCAAGGGGCAAAAAAGGAAAACCTTGCCTGATATTGGGGCTTGTATTTCCATTGGGAACTGCTACCGATGATTGTAATTTTATTCTTTTCGACTATTACAGACTAGCTCTTCGTAATTCTAACTTGGCTATGGTTCCCAAATGGACTTCGTCAGGGCCATCAGCAATTCTCAATGTCCTTGATGCAGCCCAGAGATGCGCTAGAACAGTGTCAGATGACACACCAGCAGCACCATGAACTTGCATTGCCATGTCCAGCACCTCTAACGCCATTTTTGGTGCAGCAACCTGCATTTTTACCAAAGAAAACAAGTTTACACAATTTGAGGCTACGGACAATTACAAGGGAATCCCATGATACTGACATTTATTTCCTCAATTCAGTCCAACTAATCTAACCTCAAGTCAATTAATTGGGTTCTGATACACAATCATGTCCCTCATTCTACCATACAAATATCCAGCTTGGGACCAGCAGTGAAAAAGCACTATTGGAGTTATGTTGACTCAAATTTCCAGACAAAGGAAATCTCTTACCTTAGCCATGGCAATGGTCCCACGAGCTTTCCTGTTCCCAAGGCGATCAAGCTGGTCTGCAGCTTCCAGCACCAAGAGTCTAGTCTTCTCCAGCTCTATACGACACTGCAAAAAATGGAGCAGTTTCAAGTTGACAACCAATAGCAGCACTAACATAGACAGTCATTGCAGACAACTGGACCAGTTGGTTGAACCATATTCAACAGAAAGCCAGATCCGAATGATCCAGTAATTTGGATGGTTGGAACTGGAGTTGGGGGGGGGGGGAATTGGTAGGACCCCAAAGAGAGTTGAACTCATGACCTCTTAATTGTGAGGAATTGGTCCTTGCCAACTGAGCTAAGATACATGTTTGTCCAGAGATATGATCTAAAAACCTCCAACCCCAAAAATACAGGATTTAGGCTGGCATTTTTAACCTAATTAATAGATAGGTCAAGCTTGGTTTGGGCACTTAGCTGTTACCCTCAGAGCTTATCCATGCAACTTGCTAAAAGAATTGTCATATTTTCCCATGTGTTGGGATCCAGATTCAGTGCATAGGAGTAACCATCCATATATGGGCTACAAAGCCCTTAGAGCTCGAGGGAGTTAAATGCCAAAGCCATCAGGGGTGCTTTGGTAAATACACATATTTACAGAGGATGTTTTATGTTATCATGTCATGTATTATCAAATACATGTGATAGCTATCCAATGCCTGCAATCTCTATGGGAAGTAAAGCCCCTAGCCATCCGGCCCATCCCTCTCCCTTTTCTTTTGACATTGGGTTGGTTTACCAACTTGAAAGACAGAAATGTAAGTGCCCTACCTTGGCAACATCAGACAGAAATGAACCTTGCTGAGCAATCAATTTTCCAAATACTGTTCTTCTTAGAGCCCTTTCGACCATCATTTCCATGCCACGCTCTGCAGCGCCAATCAGTCTCATGCAATGGTGTAACCTTCCAGGACCCAGCCTACCCTGCAAAACTTCAAGTAAGCACTGTAAGATACTAATAATATGATTAACCTCTTTTTCAAGCATAATATATTCTGAAAGTGTTGCTCAACTCTATGGAATCCGTTTGTTTCGACATAAAATGCATGGAGGTTTTTTATGAATTTACATAGAAAGAAATGTCCAGAGTTATCACAGTTTAGAAAATATTTACAAGTTGAAACTCTTGACATAATAATAAAAATAATAATAATAAATAAATAAAAAGAAAAGAAAAGAAAAGGCATTTTGACTAAGTTACCAAATGCCAATATGCTATTCCCAATAAAAAACAAAAAATGCATGGAAGTATAATCAACTAGGGAAAACATCTTACTTCCCTGCACTGTTTCGCAGGAAGCCATCAACTGATGCAGTTGCACGATGGACTTAGAGAAAAAAAAAATCTTTTGATTTGATTCTCTTTGGATTTAGAAATAATTTCTTTCGTATTAGTTTCTAATTTTAGATTAGCTTCCATTTTCAAGTAGTTTCCATTAATTATTTGATTTTTCCTTTATATTAGTCATGTAATAGAGAAGAACTCAGTTTGGAGATTTGAAGTTTTTGATGAATAGAGATTTGATATGAAAACCATGGCTGCCGTGGGCTGTTTTCCCCCTCCCTGGTTCTCTGAAATCTTCTCTCCACTCTTGTTTCTTCTTCTTTCTTTTCTTCTTCATCTTTTCTCTATTCTTCTTCTTCTTCTTCTTCTTTTTTTTTTCCCTGCTCTCTTACTCTGTTCTGGGCGAAGGCTGCAGCCCACTGAAACTGGGTTTTTCTCTCTTGTGAATGGTCTATTTGACCTAGGATTTTAACCGTAGATAGCCCCTCACTGAGCGACCAAACCTTTACAGTTTCTTGCCCTAGATCCAATTCTATTGTGAGAAACAAAATCTACAACGCAGGCTACCTGAAACTACCGCCTAGATCTGAGTTGCAGAGGAAACCTACCTTCTTCAACTGCTGTTTGATGTGCTAATCAGTTGGATCAAGAGGCCATTGAGTTTCCGACATTCGTTTGTAATTTCATATCATTCCAAAGCCTGAGCCATGAGAAGAAATCTCCCATGGTATCAACGCAACCTCCGCTGGTTTTGGGTGTGTTAGAAGGTTGAAGATGACTCTTCAATCGGGGGTTATGTTTAGACCTTTTCTATTTCAATGGATTTTCCCATTATACCCCTTTAAACCCCTTTTATACTAATTTGTCCTTTAGTTACCTCTAGTTCCAACTCCAGCCTTGAACAATAATTCAATTCCCACTTGTCCTCTCTTCTTAACCGACCCATTTAAAGATTAGAAGCTTCTGATTATTTACCAGATTGCCATTCCACTTTTAAACTTCAGCTTAATTACAATTCTGCCATTTAGTTGAAGCTTTATTTCAATACAATTGTTATTGGGTGTTGCCGTTGTTTTATTGAGTGTTTAAGTGGGTCCTAAGCGATCCGATTTCAGCCCTTTGGGATTCAGATCTGCATCAAGTGGTATCAGAGCAAAATTTCCTACAATTTGCTATCCATGGCAAGTCACATCACCAATGCTGAGTTGCACAAATTGTATCGCGAGTTAGCGGAGAACCAACAGAATACTGATGCTAGGCTTGAGAGGACTGAAGCCCAGTTTGATAAGTTTATGGAAGAGATGATTGCCTTTATGAAGAGGTCCGACAAACGAGCTGAAGAAGGATCCTCTACATTACCTCCTCAGCTCAACACTTTACGGATCGAAGATACATCTCAGAAGCAGCAACTTGATCAAGTTATTCCCCAGGATGTTAATCGGCAATTTTCTGATAGAGATTATGGCATCAAAGTTGAGGTTCCCGAGTTCAGTGGTGAAAAGAGACCTGAGGAATTTCTTGGCTGGCTTACCAAAGTGGAGAGAATTTTTGAGTATAAATCTCTTCCAGACGTGAAGAAGTGTGAACTCATCATCACCAAGTTTATTGGGTATGCATGTTCATGGTGGGATGATGTAATCCATGCAAGGTTTGTCAGGAGACTTGGACCCATTACCAATTGGGAGGTCATGAAGCAGATCCTAACTAAAAATTTTGTTCCTCTTAATTATGAAAAGGTAATGTTCCATAAATTACTTAACTTGCAACAAGGGAACAAAGATGTGGATTCATACACCCTCGAATTCCACAAACTGTCTTCAAGGTGTCGACTTCAAGAAACAAACCAGCAACGGGTGATGCGATATATCAGTGGGTTAAGTACTGAGATTCGACTTGAGTTGGCTAACACTGATTTCAGGTCTGTTGATGTGGCAGCGGCTCATGCCAAGACAGTTGAAGAGAAGTCCATTTATTGGAAGGGTATACTCAAGACTTCTTCAGTTTATAGACCTCCACCACGTATGGAGGAAAAGAAGCCTGAAGCTCGCAGAGTTGAAGAAAAAAGGTCAGAATTCAACAAAGATAGTGTTGGGGTGAAGAATATCATATGCCATAGTTGTGGCGAGAAGGGTCACCATTCCAACAGGTGTCCCAACAGGACTCTTTCTGTGAATGTAGCAGAGAAGCAGCCGACAGAGAAGAATGAAGATGAATCTCATTTATATCCTTATCCCCTCGAGGACGATGATATTGTCGATGATGAAGATGAAGATGTAAAAGCTCATTCAGCTAGCCTTTCATCCTTTTCGAATAGACTAGTTGATAAGGCCCCTCTCTTCAGACAGAAGGGTACTCTCCTACATGGCTCCGACCCTATTGATGTTCATGCAGTTGTTGATACTGGGTAGAAGCAAATTTTATATCTGTTAAATTTGTTCGAGCACACAACCTTCCACAGAAGCAGCTTTTCAAGAAGATTCACGTGCGATGTTTTGGACCCACAGCTCGAGAAGAGGCCATTGTAGTTGTTCGAGTACACTTACAGTTTTGGCCGTTACAGTACCGTCACCTGCTTAGTCACCCTATTGGCGCACTGCGACATTCTTCTAGACGACCTTGGCAGCGACATGCAGGCATTCTCTATGATGGCGCACGGAACACCATCAAGGTGAACCAAGGAGGTCGTATGTACTTAATGAGGCCACACGCATTATCAGACATGATACACGCATTATCAGACATGATGCAGTTGGGCGATGGAAAGGATCTCTTTGATTTGAGAATTTTACTATTTACTTTCCTTTTTGGTTTAGAAATTAGTTTGATAGTATTTTAATTTAGATTTGATTTTTATTTAGTTGCTATATAGGTTAGTTTCTATTTTCAAGTAGTTGCCATTAATTGTCTGATTTTTCCTTTATATTGGACATGTAATCGATGGAATTTTTAGAGAGATTTTTTTGAAGAATAGAAATTTGAACGTAATTTTGGTTTTGAACCATGGCTGCCAATTCCCTCTATCTCCCTCCTTCTTCTTTCCTTGATATTCTTTTTTCTTCCTGTCTATTATTCTGATTTTTTTCTCTTCTCATCTTCTTTTTTTCCCTGTTTTCTTTTTCCTTTTTTTTTTCAATCTTCTTCTTGCTAATATCTTTCACAGCCCCTGTTCTGGGCGACAGAGTACAACTCAAGGAATCAACCGTACCTCCCTGGATACAAGTGTTTTCACCTACAAACTTTGGGGCTAGGATCACCTTCCTAAGGCGACCTAACCGCAAAGTTCCTGCGACCAGATTCAGCCCCTGTTGTGAGCTTCAAGACCAAGTTCAGATCTGGTTCCCTATTACCGCCAGATCTGAGTTGCAAGGACAATACAGCTCCTCTTACTTCTTGTTTGAACTGTTTGTTTGTCGGAGTCAAGAGACCTTAAGGCTGGCAACCTTCGTTTCGAATTTCAGGTCAAACCAAGCCCTATCGAAGGAGTCCTACCGATCGGAAGTTTTTTTTTTTTTTT
>NC_056566.1:24129536-24174163 GCF_013358625.1 Macadamia integrifolia | reverse complement strand
CCCCAAACAACAACCAAAAAAGGGAAAATTTCTTGTGAAGATCAGATCTCAGTGAAAAGTTTGACCACATAATTTGGAGCATATCCTGTATCAACTCTTTTCCAGATCATCTCTTCAGATTAAACCTCTAGGCTCTAGCTCAAAAAGATCAAGCTGGGAACATCTATTGGTCAAGACAACCCTACATCACATTATATACTTTCTGTGCATTTGGTAAACAAACCATACAGCTCAAGTTACATGGCATCTATACTTTAAAATATATTAAATTAACTCTACCTGAGCAATCTCAAACCCACGTCCTTCTCCCAAAAGAATATTCTTGGCTGGTACACAGACATTTTCAAACAACACCTCTGCATGCCCGTGCGGTGCATCATCAAAACCAAATACTGTGAGTGGTCTCTTTATGCAAATACCAGGAGTGTTGATGTCCACCAAGATCATGGACTGCTGCTTATGGTTAGCAGCAGTAGGGTCTGTCTTTCCCTGCATATTGTTAAGGTTGCTTTAAATCCACAAAATTTTATAAGAAACAAGGCTGCAGAAGATTTTAGGTGCAGGAGTGATTATACAAGTAGGACTGACCATGACTATTAGAAGTCTGCACCTAGGATCCATTGCTCCACTAGTCCACCATTTGTGGCCATTGATGCAATATGAGTCTCCTTTCCTGTGTAGATCGTATAGTGGAATTGTTAGTTGTCACAATTACAATGAGCAGATTCTCCAACTAAACCAGAAACCGTTTATAAATCACTATCACTTGCTTTCTTTCCCTTGTTATAAAAAATATTGTTGCTGTCAGTTGAACACAAATTATGTGGTTTAGAGCATTATGTCTGCTTTCAACATTTTGATTTAAAGAAAAAGGTAAAAACCAAATTTCAGTCTTGAAAGTTCCAAAAACTGAACCTTTACGGCTTGACCCCCTGAGATTTGACTGCTAGACTTCAAAAGTATACACACTTGTATCTCATTAGAGAGAGCTTCTATCTTTCTGTGTTTCCCTATGTGTATTTATCATAAGAACTAGAAGCTCTAACTTTCCATCCTTAAGGCCCTAACCCTGAATCATATGATTTGCAGCACTATCACATTATTTGTAGAAAATAACATCATTCAAAAAGATTGATTGATCCTCTCTGCCAGTGGAGATTCTATTATTTTAGGCTTCCCCATATGTCAAATCACTAGCCCATACCAGAAAATTCATTTGCCTCCACTCCAGGGTTCAAAAGGCATCACAGCCAACATCCTACAAAAAACATCAATATTTAAACCACAAAAGTGTTAAATTTTCTTTTATTTTCGTTTTCTCTTTTTGGTAGACTTATTCATATTTAAAAATAAAAATCTTAAGATAGAAGGCATGGAGGGAGAGAAAATCTACTTCTTTATCAGTGTATACTAATTATGACTCTTTTTACCCAGGATTTAGAATGATGCCCACTTTATCTATAATATTTACATATTGGGGGCCAGAAGATAGAGAGGTGCTAAATTCTAACCTTCCAAAAATAGCCTCGAAGAAGAGTTAAATAGCTCTCATATGATTCAAAACTAAAAAAATAAGAAGACCATTTTTTTTCTTGGGCCATGTTGCTGCATGCATTATTCAACTTCCCTTTAATAGCAAGACTTATGGGAAGGAAAAAACACCATTGCATGGAGCTGAAGATGCTTCCACATTATACTACAAAGAACAGTGTCACTGTACCCATGTAGTATGTTTCACCATTACAGTTCTATACTTCCTGCATGAACCTACCTTGTAATTGAACACTCAATATTTGTTGCATCAGAAGATGCCACTTTTGGTTCAGTCATTGCAAAGCCAGACCGGATCCTCCCCTCAAGTAATGGAATTAGCCACTCTTCTAATTGTTCTTTTGTTCCATACCGCAACAACACCTATGGAATGAATGGTCATAAATCCCAGTAAAACATGCATACAGGTGGTAAGAAATTTTTCGAAAAAGAAAAGCACAACATGCGCATGATAGATTCTTAGGGGAGTAAGGATATTGCCCTCCACTTTCCCTCAGTGAATGGAGACAATAGAGCAATCCAAGAGGATACAAAATTGCATGTATAATTACCTAATGATGTCAATTTTGAAATAAGTCAAACATGAGCTTAAAATCATTCCTATTTGCTTATTTGTTGGAGAGTTTGGAGTGAATTCAGGTCATTAGCTATTTAGCACTTTTAGAATAAAATCCCATAAGCATTTCATGATAAAGAACAACAAATTTACACAGGGAATAGCATCCTAATCAAAATACTTCCACTTCATAGGTATGCAAGAACAGTGACAATTGAACCATGAACTCGTTTTTAAAGAGTTGAAAACATCATTATTTCCATATGTCATGGGGTTTTCTGTAACATGATGACCAGAAGAAGACGTTTTCTGGACAAATTGAGTCATTTTGAGCCTTTGCTCTTTGCTATTGTGCAGAAGTAACTCGAAAGTTGTGGAATTAAGCTGTGTTTGGATAGTATAATTTGGAATCAGCCCAAGGATTCCCACATCCTTTGAATTGAAATTCTGTATAGTATAAATTCCATGCAATTCAAAGGAAAAAAGGAAAAGAAAATAGAGAAGTGCGGTACTCATTTTCTGATGTATCTGATCTATTAGTCTTTAATAAAAACCAAATATAGAGCTATCACTACTCCACATGAAGTTATGAACAGTAGCAGCCAGATACAATCAACTATCAGTTTCATAACATGATTTTGCCATACAGTACTGTGATTTCATTATCGGTCAAATGGTAATTGAAGGTTAATATGAAGTAAGCAAAAGAGGAATACATAGCAAGAACAAGAATTCGCCAGAGGTACCTAGTTCAAACATGCCTCATGAATCAGAAAAAAATGATTTACCTCCATATTTCCGGTGTCAGGTGCACCACAGTTAAACACCTGAGGAGCCCAAACTGAACGCCCCATGATCTCACAAAGGTAGCCATATTCGAGGTTAGAGAGTCCTACACCTAATAAATGATTGTTTTCAACCCCAGAATAAGCATGGTTTGTCCCATTAGAAAGCAGCTTTCTTGCTCTGGCAGCGCTATCCAGCTGCATAATAAGACAGTGCACGAAATAAGAACTTCAATGAAAAGAATGCTCTCCATCATAGATGGTTGAACCATATTTCTGCTTTAGGAGGTACTGAAAGAAAAAAAAAAAGTATATCAAGCCACATCTAGGGTAGAAAATCTTCCGAATGTGAGGAACAAGATGACTGCAACATTATTAAGAATACATACAGGAACAAACAAGTTCCACAAGCCTTCTCTCTTAGCCAACTCCTTTAACTTCTCTTCCCCTGGGTGAACTGTCCATCGTGCACTAGACTGCGCAAGTTTGTAGAACTCATTTTCCATGGGGTGTATGTGGTCTTTCATGAACTTAAGCAATCTGCTTCTCAATTCCTCAACTTTTCGACTTGGAACAAATTTCCCACCTTTTCCTGTGAATTCTTGAACTTCACTGTCATTTTCTAGTTGTCGCAAATCATCCACAGAAACCAAACGACCTGAAATGAAATTGAACAGTTTGTTTCAGGTGATAATCCAGGTTTCGGTATCTCGAAACAGTTAATGCCATAAAAAACTCAGACAGTTGAGGAAAGGAAAATGCTTCTTCAGAAATACAGTGTCCCAGATAAATCAATTAACCCAACCCACAGCATAAGCTTTGTAGCTCAATGTAGAAATTTGTATTGGTTCATATAAATCAGTAGAGAAGGGAGTTGAACATTCTATTGCGGCCAAGGACTATACTTATGCAGCAATTTGTATAATGTAAGGGAAAGGGGGATCAAGTAAAGGAGGGAGTTTTTATTTGCAAGCTATAGAATGCAAATTAATAATTCCTAATTCACATTAAAAAAATTGAAAATCTCTTATGGGTCCAGCTAACCTTTCCCAAATGTAGAATTTGTTAGCAGCAATTATGTTTTCATTGTCAGTTTATTCCCCTTCTCTCTTTTTTTTTTTCTTTTTCTTTCTTCTTTTAAAATATTGCAAAATATATAATGGGAAATTGACTTCAGAGACAATGGTGGAAAGTGGAAACTATATTTTATTTTCTAGCTGCCAACAATAAATATAATACTTTAAAAGAAATAGAAAGCAGAATCGGGAATATTATTAGCAATGGAACTTGTGCCAGCCAGCCTGAAGCCCAATAAGTTGGTCCAAATTAGGACCAACAAAATTTTGGCTGGCTGAGGCCAGGCCAAGTTCAATTTGTCGTAAGTAAGTTCCAGTTCCTTTAAAAACTAGCCAAGTTACCAGATGGAGGCTGGTCAGGAAGCACTGATCTTCGGTTGATAAATGCCCAAGCAGAATCTATCAAATGATTAGCTAACTTTCCAGTATATTGAGCTCGCTCACCCCCAGAAGCATTACCCTGCATTTCAATGTCATACATGTCATACCAATCGTTAGGTCATCTTCTTGAATTAAGAAACAACAAAATGTATAACTTCCCAACACTGGCTACACATACCATAACCCATCTGTGATACACTCCCACATAAATTGATGCCCCGCGAAACAGGGAGAAGGCAACATAAAATTTCCATTCTGCCACTGGCCATGACTTTCCCTAATTCCAACAGTCCAACAGTCTCATAAAATGTAAGTCTCTGTTTGAATATTAGTAACAAGACATGCATGCAAAAGCATGGGTGACCATTAGAGTCACTGATGAAAATCCACAAAAATATTTCAAAGGCGATCTATCATTCGATTTGAATTACTAAAAGTTTACAATTATAGAAGTATTCTGTCCTCTTGATCTTCATTTTGGAGTTCAGAGAGTTTTGACTACTGAAATCAGTTCGGGTTACATGTAACCATTACATGATAGATTCAACTCCCCATGCCTGCATGACACTTACTACGAGGCAATTGCCTTAATTTTATTCATAAGAATATAAATCTAAAGAAATGTATTAGAAACATGGGCACAGTAGTAAGATCTGTATTCCCAAGCTATTGCTTACTGATGCACGACAGTATTCTGCAAGGTATTCTGCCTGTGAAGGAATCCCTTCTGGAGTGCCAGTAAATTCAAATCCATCATAGAATTGTCCCTTACCAAGTCCAAGATCTGCAATGTAAGGCTGCCAGGAAAGGAATTCATTGATCAGCTCAGGTTTATAACTTCTTGAGTTACACTGCCACTTTCTAAATTCTGGGAGAAGGGTAGACGGAATGATGAAACAGAAGTGTGTAAAACATTACAATCTAAAGGATGAGAAATGAATCAGGTACCAAGGAGCTGTATGCAACATCGCACATTTGGTTCCCAAGAGTAGATAATTCCCAATCAAGAATGCCAATCACCCGATCCTGCAACATAGATTTACCTCATGAATAGCATTATAAGTACTTGTCCATGAACTGTTTGTTTTTTGCTACACTATTCATCACAAGGATCACCTCATGCGAGAGAAGACTTCTGGTTATACATTTTCTGTCTCATTCAAAGCCCTCACAATGAATGACACAGTTCATGAGAAACTAGATACCCTAGGTTTTGAAAGTAATGAAACATTGAGATATAAAAATAAAAAATGTAAGACATATGCACACTAATCTATTATGTTTTCTTATTTGTCATTCATTTCCTTTTATGCCCTTAGTAGGGATATGTCACATGTCACTATTATATATATTGAATGAAGTGGGCAGTCTCAACCTACAATTGTGACTCCCAGAGTTACAGCAACATCTCTTCCTCCCTCTTCTCTTCTCTTCTCTCTCTCTCTCTCTCTCTCTCTCTCACACACACACACACACACACACACACACATATATATATATATATATATAATATAAGTTAAATAAGGTATTGAAAATACTAGACCTCAACAGAATGGAATACAAGATTGTCAATCCGAAAGTCCCCATGAACTAGGCCTCCAGTTGCTCCAGAAGAATCTTCAAGAGGAATATGCTTCTGTAGCCAGCCAATTAACTCTAGCATCTTTGGATTTCTCTCAGGTTTACCCTCACCAGTCGAAGCAAGATACTGTTTAGCCCACCTCTCCACCTAAATCAGACAATAATTTCAATAATGTAAGGATTCCAAAAATATGTATAACATACCACATCTCTATAGAATTCATAACCAACGGTATACTGAAAGATATGAATAGTCAGGGACCTCAACCCCATAACTGCAAGACAAGTATGTTGAGTGTCAATAAAACTCCAACATGGATGCCATACTTATACAGTATCCAACCATGGTTAGCAATTCAGCACATGGAAAAGTCACAATACGGAATTATATAGGAGAAAAAGTGCCTTATTCAATTTTAATGATCAAAGATCAGATAAAGGGACAAACACTGGGAGCTGTGGGCTGAAAAAAGACAACAAATGCATAGTACAATATTATTTTCAATTAAAATTTAGGCCTATAAGTATGGTAAATGTTACAGATATGTATGTACAATTTGCTACACCTATGAAAAACTGTATTATTCAAATTAAGAAAAAAAAAAAATGTCGGGGTGTTAAATGTGTTGGCAAAAGGTAAGGGATTGAAGAATACGAAGTACACCTATAGTAAATGAATCTGCTAGGTAAATTCATTATGTCGTTAGCTTCTGAGAAATCTAGATCTACTTTTAGTTACAATATGTTTAGGAATTAGGGAACGGATAGTTAAATTGAACTTGAAAACAAAGGACCCATCCCAGCTCTTCATAACAAGTTGAATCAAATAAATTCAGGAGAGTGCTTCTCACCAATCTGAAGAATTTTTTAGAAACTTCCAATCTTTTTGCAAACCCTTGAGAAGATTCATAATGCACATAGGCATAAATGTCTTCTTAGGCATGGTCTATACTCAAGCTTCCAGCTGATTATTATTTCAACATTCTCCCTTTTATTATTAAAATTCATTACTGCTCCTTAATTACTTAGATAAAAGAGTAATACAATAAAACACATCTTGATAGTGCCCACATGTTTTCCCCCATTAAGATTGGAAATGGAATGAAACCAGAGAGGCGTTCACTTTGCAAGTTGCTAAATTTTTACATGATCAAACTCTCTACATAGATCAGCTTAATCTTATGAATATCACTCACCTGTCGTTTGCAATAGTTGTCACGTCGCCCAAACTTTCCCAAATCAATTGAGTCCACATCAACGTCATGTAAAGAAGCTAAGGTTTTGGCAGTTGCAGAATAAATAGCCTTCCTCTGAGGAGGACTTATTCCCTGATCATATTGATCATTTCAATATTATAGAATGGAACAAAGCAAACAGAAACCGGTTCAGTAACTGACAATTAGAAGCATTTCCTGTAGGAGAAGCCAAACAAATAAAGCAAGAGATGAAGCAATGCGCAACACACCATATAACCAACTTCCAAATGAACTTGAAGATGTGTTCACACTCAATATCTTACCGGTAGCTGGGGATCTAAAAATACTCTCCCTTCCAAAAATTCCATAATGTAAAAGGCAGTTCCAATGATATTTGGATCGGTACAGAGGCAGAAGACCCTGGGAACTGGGACATTTGAATGAATACCTAGTGCCTTGAGAACCTGCCATTATACTGAAAATTTTATGATGCTGAAAGGTGGTCATTATAAAAATCATACGGGCGTCAACAAAACTAAAATCTTGAGCAAAAAATAGGAAAAACTGCAATCAAAGAAGAAGAGAAAATGAAAACTCAAATCAATTGGAAAATTTTGATAAGATTCAAATTTAGACATCAAGTAGAGTTCATTTCATCGTCGATAAACAGACATTTCTGATTTCACCCACAATCAATTTAACTAACTAAATCAACATCGTTAATAGGAACTCGTTCTTCGCATGAACAGAAAATGTTGCATTGCCCACTTTAGGGTGTTTTCTTCTACTCACGAGAGGAGCTGTTAACTGCTTCCGTATCTCATGTCCTGTACCCTTGCTGGCACCCATATCTTCCCCCCTCTAGATGGGAATATATTCCAATTCTTCTTCCCAAAACAAGGTATTTTTGCGCAAGAGAATCGGAAACTCTACCTGAAACTCTCTGTCAACTGCATGTGCGGACTGTAGCAATTGGCCGGGAGGTTTCTTTCTGAGAACGTATTTCTTCACAGAAGATCCCGAACGAGCTTCCAATAAATAAGTCGGATTCGACTGCCCATGCCCAAACTGCAAACAAAATTTTAAAGAAGTAGAATCAAAATTAAGAGTTTACTGGATTGAAATCAATATAAAACAGGACAGAGTTCCAAGGACGACTAACCTGCGAAACAGAGAGGTGGGCTGGAGGGGGAGGGAAGCCATCGACATTATCACAAGCGTAGCGAAACAGGGCATCAACGTTGAACTCGTGAACCGGTTGAACCTTAACCAGAAGATCAGATGTACGGATCGCCATGAAATCGTTTCTACCAGTAACTCTTTGATCAGATAATAATCCCAGAGACTATCGGAAGGAACTCTGCAAAAGTTACCCTAGAGATTGAGATGACAAGATCTTATGAAAGGAACTGAAAAGGAAGGAATTGAGCGACACTCGTTATCTAGAACCACGGATAGTCATGGGTCTTGACTTTCTCATTAATAATAGAAATTAAATGTTTGAGAGATTTTTTTTCCAATGGAAGATTAGATAGAACCAAAATCCGAATTATGTTATGCCTCGTAGACTGAATGAGGCCATTTGCAGATACAGAAATTCCGGAGAGGAGATGAAGCCCAAAGGTTGACGCTTCGCACAAAAAATCACACTTATCAAAGGGTCATAGCTTGGGTTGTCTCTATCGGTCCTTCTGAATCACGGTCAAAACGGTTAAGGCCTAATACTGTTTTTAAGTTAGGAATCCATGGCGGTCAGAGGCTGGGACAGTGGCTGGCATGGTTTGATATCCGGAATGGGATCGATACCGATTTGAAATGATTAGATCGGACAGAAAATCTTATTTTCAATTTAAAAATTATTTTTAAATATCTTTCATTCATACTGATCAAAATATATGGTATAGAGTTGATTATTCTCTAAAGTGAATGGGGCTGTGCATAGAATTGGAATCGGTCTCATTTCAATGTGACCAATTTGATTCCAAACCGGCCAGCAACTGCATGGGTTGAAATCGTCTGTAATTCCAATCTCGTATAATTTTGTGAAATACCACCTTTAGAGGGTGACACGTATATTGATACAAATGCAATGGTCCAGATCTGATATAACTAATAAAACCTTAAATCAGTGAAGAGTCATTTAAATCAGATCTGGATCATTGCATTGGTATCAATACACGTGTCACCCCCTTAAGGTGGTATTTCATGAATTGTACGAGATCGGAATTGCAGACGATTTTTTTCCCAACTACATGGTTGGATTGTTCGATAGAGATGTGAACGAGATGGAATTCATATCGATTTTACTGTCAGGTATTACAATTAACTTCCATAAAAAATTCTACCAATAATCTTATCTTTCTAAGGATTTGGTTATTTTTTAAAATTATCATTTAAGAGAGGATTTCGTGAAAGGCAAAGTGCCATTGCACAATGCAGGCCAATGAGAACACATAATAAAGCATCAATAGGGAATAAAATAGTCATTTCATCCAACTTTGTATTTAGATGTAAGAACCATGCAAGTCACGCCACTTTTTATGTTCTTTTTCCCTTATTCATTTTTTTTTATTGGGAGAGGGATCATTATCCGGCCACATGGCTACTACTAACATATGGACCAATGAGAGACTATGTCGAGGTATCAACCACGGAGTAGGGTGGTCTTTTCACTTAGTTCTATGTTTATAAGACCAGTCAAATAGAGAAGGTTTGGGATCTACTTTGGTTACGATTCCCTTTAGTTATGCTGTCTTGATGTTGGGTTTGATCCGGTTTGTATTTAGTTCACCATGTATTTATAGTGCATATATATATATATATATATATATATATATATATATAGGAGAAAGGATAATATCCACTTTCGTTCCCACTAGCCTAGACATAGCAGGTTGTAAAAAGACCATGCTAACTTCTCCCGCCATATACCGAAGATGCTCATGCACTCCCACTCCCCACCTATTGGCTCACATGCTGGTGTGCACTGCACACAGCAGGGTACTGGCGTTCTTTTACCTATACATTTGAGGGGAAAAAAAATGTTTTCATGAAATGAAATAAAATTATATTCATTCCCGAACATCAACCAGGTTTGGGAATGACAAAACTATGTAAATTTATTACAATGTCTAGTATTTAGTAATGATATTTTTTAAATGTAATTTTTATTTTACTTTTCAAAACCACAAAGGATTAGAATGCAAAGAAAATGAAATTATTTTAAGTTAGTGACATAATCAAGTGGGATAATGATTATGAAAGTTAACTTTTCAAGATAAGAAAGTTTCATTTCCCTTCTTTTTAATTCCCCTCGCGACCAAATAGACCCACATGCATTTTTCTTCAACGCAACTAGCTCAAAGCTGAACTGTAACAACAGATTCACGGAGACATACGAAATTCAAATAGTCTTGATAGACAAACAAATTTACATGGAAGCTTAAATGAATCCTGATAAAATATTCACAAATAATTTATTCACTGGAGATCTAGATCGAATTCCATCGTATTCATGCACACCGGCTTCTAGTTTTGATCATCAACTGCCAGTGGAACAGATTTTGCCTGCAAAAAAATTCAAGTAAGGTGAAAAAGTTCTTCCATGCTCAATGATCAAGCATAAATCATGGTAAAGTGCAACTATTTACTCAAACCCATCCAAATCATTTTTTTTTTTTGGTTGCAATTCACTATTCAATGCAGACATAGGATACAACTGTGCATGGCATGCCACCCTAAACTCTACTAAGGGTTTTATAATCATTTCAGCACACCTTGGTCAATGTTGTATGCAAAGGAAACAGAATGAGAAATCTTCACCAGATCCCGGAACTTTAAAATGTAGAACATCTCCAGATAGCGCCGGGTCTCTCGTCTTTCAAGCTTTGACACATACTTCCAGAAGCCATAAACTCCAGCTAATGTCATTAGCCTTTCAGAATATATCTTCCATGTATACCTGCAAAAATTTAAGTTGATTTGGTTAAAAAAAAAAAAAAAATTTGGTGCAAGTTGATATGGTAATTAGGTAAATCAAGCTTGCATAACACTGATTCCACATAAATAATATGCAGAAGTGTTTAGCTAACTGCATAGAGAGGATAGACCTTTCATAGATTCGCTTCAGTCCAGCACCAGAGATCTTATCCCAGTAGCTGGGATCTTTCTTGCAACGTTCAAAGAAGGCGACCATATGTTCAGCTGCTTGATCAGGGTGATATGGATCGATATGGAAACCTGAGATACCATGTTCAATTATCTCAGCGGGACCTCCATGACAAGTGGCAAATGTTGGAAGACCACAAGTCATGGCCTCAACAACAGTAAGCCCAAAAGCTTCATAGAAAGCAGGCTGTATTTAAGCAAAGAGCTAAGTTAAATAATGTGTGTTTTCTGCATGTAAAAGGGAGTTTGTAGAAGGGAGGAATTGGATCAAAAGAAGGCACACCAATTACCTGAATAAAGGCACCTCTTGTATCAGCAATGTAGCGATAAAGCTCACCATTGCGGGCTGGATTCGTTTGGGCCGATATCCACCGGAACTGGCCATCCAACTTGTACTGCTTTATGAGGCCATGCATCTTCTCAATCTCTTCAATTTCTTCACGGTCACTGGACTTCTTCACATCATTGTAACCAGCAACCACAACCAGGTTTACAAGTTCCCTTAGTTTGTTATTCTTACCATAGCACTCAACCAGCCCAGTTATATTTTTCACCCGGTCCAGCCTAGCCATGGAAAAGATGATGGGCTTTGACCGATCACTTAATGTGCCACTGCATCACATAAATTATCAGATTATGAACTGCAAATACTAATTAGTAATTGCATTATTAATTAGGGGTCATGACCCAGTGTCAGTCCCTCCTATGCGAGGTCCTGGGAGGGGTGAGTTTGGAGAAGGTCCTCCTAATCTCTGGCTTTTTTTGCTCAAAGTGGCTACTCTCAAGACTCAAATCTGGGCATTTGCCCTGGCAGCCTCAACCTTCTGCCACTGCTCCAAACAATGGCCTGTAATTGCAATATTATTCTTGTTAAAATATTCTTAGTTCACTTTCAGCCCACAACTATGTAGTTAAACATCAGGGAGCTTGATTGGTGGTAACTTAAATATAGCCAACTCTGATAACTTACATAGTTACATTCTTATCAATTAAGTTAAGATGCATCAGGGGCAACTTAGATAAATATTGTTCACATGTTACAACCTATCTGATTTAAGATTATTATGAAGGAATACCAGCAGCTTTGATTTCAATCCTAGTAATATCAGATTATGAGACCCCAGACTTTTATTAAGGTCTGGGACACTTGTCTTGTTCCCATGACTGGACTGACCCAATAGATTACTAGAATTCAGCTTTAACAAAAGATACAACTGCTGCTTTTTCTTTATTGAATAACCAGAGGAAAGTTTCAAAATAGCCTCCATCTGGTCATGCTGATTCATGGTGTACATAATATCTAAATAGGACCCAACCATATGTGGATCCTGATTTTTCAGGAATATTATACATGGGGATTTGAGCCTCATGCTGGACATTCCCATAAATTTTATTAGACAAAGCCAGGGAGTAACTGATTGAACCAGTCAAAACATGCTTTACAGCACAGATTCGCATCTCCGAATCATAAAACTTGACACCAGACAAGTATCTTCGATGAAGTCACATAAAACTTAAAAAAGAGTAATGCATAGATCCAGATAATTAAGAACCATCCAATTATCATAATTCTTTTGAGGTCGGAGCCAACCATCAAGCCTTCCTGATTGGGACCCCAGACCATACAAAGTACTGTAGCCCCTGGCTAAATATGTTCATAAATTTTGTAAGATAAAAACCCAGCAGAGTAACTGAACTGACTCACCTAAAAGATTGCAAGCTTTACTAACAATAGAAAGGAAGGGCTACTGCCAAGTGCATGGCAAGTGCAAAAAAGCAAGAGACACAAGGTTGGGATCCCAGCTGACAGTGGGTTGCATTCCAATACAGGGACGGAATCTACCCTCCTTTAATGTCAGTGGTGTTAAGATTTTCTGAACTAAAAGCTATGCAAATAGCAAAACGACTTGACCAGTCCAAACAAAAATTAAGTATCATTTTAATATTTTCTTCATTTATTTTTGGAACATCAATGTACAAGGGCAGTGAAATAATTCTATTAATATTCTTCCAAGCATGATGGGAGCCAGAGAGGATTATGAAGAAGATGATTGATCACAAATACGCAAATGCAATGAAATTAAACATAATTTTCATATAGAGGCGGCAATACCAAAACATACTCACATGTGCTCATCATTCTGCACAGGATCATATAGAAGATTCTCAATTGAATCATGTAGGGCAAAGAATCTCTTTTCCTTTTCTGAGTACGGAAAGTAAATGTTCATATCTGCCCCAGGAGAGACTATATTGAACTTTGGATCAAAAACATCAATGCCATGAACAACTCGATACAGCCCTGGAAGAGTAAAAGATGTGTGGCTTTCATACTGCCCAACAGTATTCTTGCTGTGAAAAGCAGGATAGAAGATTAGCCATCATTAAAGAACCAGAACCATTGAACAACTGTTGCACTGACATGAGCACCTCCAAATAAAAAATGTTATCTAACAAGGCAAATTCATGCAAAATAACATTTTGATGCATCTGGTACCAGCAGTCCAGCATCTTTACAATTTATGGACTGACAAAAAAGCAGTCAAAAACTTTAACAAAGAAAATTGATAAAAGCAGTAAAAAACCTTAACAAATAATATTGATGTGTGAAGATGACCTGTTTTAAGTATCAACACAACTAGAATACTAGAATAGGTAAGAAAACATAAAAGCATGCATACCAAGGGAAAGGGAAACGGAAAAGGAAAATAAAACATGAAAAGCTTCATTTGAGGTACAATTTTTGGTAGCTGCAGATAAATTCCATAATTATACTGAAAAGCTTACGCAGAGTAGAGACTGAAATCATAATGGCCAAGCATCAAGTGCATGACAAGGAGGAAAGAAAGTAGAAGAAGAAGAAACTAAAGCAGATCAGGATAAAACGATATCTACAACTATGAAATCAAAAGGAAAAGGAGACAAAAAATTGAGTACTGTATTAAATGATTTAAACTTTAAAGAGAAATAATTTGCATTGACAGAAAACGTTCCAAAAGAAAAGAATTATCGTGACCAACATACAAGTCAAGTCTCAGGAGAAAGAACATGTATGATCCACAAAAAGCAACTACTGGTGGAATTAGTAGGAATTCATGATATCACTAGGTTCATCATGGAATTGGATCCTGTAGAGCTTTTGGAGTGCATTAAATTCCTAAATCCTAGGTTGTGGCTTCTATGTCTTAATCTATTGCTTGCTTCTCATATTTGCATCGAAGGTCATTAAGCACTGGTCTGAAAACACCGTGCGGATGTTTGGCCACCACTCACCATGAATGACTCACTAGTCAAAATTCCAGGTTAATGGTCACCGTAAGAACTTGTCAACTAACCAACCTTGCTAGTCTCCTAATGTTCAGCATATCATGAAACAGAGGCTTTGCTGAGCCAATGAGACTGCTGGATCTCTAGCCATATGTTTCAGAAGTTTTGCATGAGGAATGTCACTCAAATGTGCAGTGGTGACAAATAGATGCAGTTAATCGGAAAATTAACCTAAGGTTTCTGAGGACATTGAAAACCCCCTGAGACTATGCTCCTTTAGCACCTAATCGGCATAGAAAGAAAATTCAGGGCCAAAATTAGAAGAAATTGCAAGCAGTTCATGGGGTACAACACTGCAAATCACCTAATGACATGGAAAACTATAATACAACAATAACTCAACCTTGTCGCAACTAAATGGGGTCGGGTACATGGATCCTTGCCCTCCAATCAGCTCTATTTGAGTCATACTTGATACAAGGTCTAAGCTATGCATGTCTTTCCTCACCACTTCTCCTCAGATCATTTTAGGCCTTCCCCTAGCTCTTTTAGATCCTTCAATCTAAATCAAATCACTCCTCCATACTGGAGTGACCAAAGACCTCCGTTGAACATGGTCATACCACCTCAAACGACTTTCTCATAGTTTATCATTTATCGGAACTACACCCAAACCAGCTCTAATATGATCATTCCTTACTTTATATTTCCTAGTTTTACCACTCATCCATCTCAAAATCCTCATCTTCGCTACACCAAGTTTATCTACCTAATGCTTCTTAACTGCCCAACATTCCACACCATACATCATAGTCGTATGACTGTCTAATAAAAATTTCCTTTAAGCTTTAAAGAAATACGTCAATCACAATACTCATAATGCACCTCTCCACTTCATCCACCCTATGTTAATTCTTTGTGAAACATCATCCTCTATATCACTTTCTTTATTTATGATTGCGCCTATATACCTAAAATGATCAATTTGTGGAACCTCCCTCTCATCAATTTTCACTACCTCATTATCCGTCCTCATAGTTACACACCATATACTCTTTCTTCGTTCTACTTATCTTAAAACCTTTTTTATTCCAAATTAGATAACCATAACTCCAACTTGACTTTAATCCTTGCTTTTGTCTCATCATAAATTCCTTTGTTTAATTCATCCATGATAAGCACAAATAAATGGGGGCTTATGATAAGCAAAAATAAATAGAGGAGCTTAAAGTTGATCCTTTATGTAACCCAATTGTAATTAGGGATCACTACCTTGACCCCTCCCCCCACAGTTCTTACACTAGTCACCACACTATCATCATATCTTTAATTATGTCCACATATTTACTTGAAACACTTCCCTCCTCAAGTACTTGCTAGATAACCCTCTAGGGACTTTGTAGTAAGCTTTTTCTAGGTTCAATTAAAGCCGTTTGGAGATCCTTATTGCAATCTCTATATCTTTCCATGAGTATCCCAAGTAAATAGCTTATGTCTCAGATCTTCCTAGCATAACACCAAATTGATTCTCCGTAATAATAATTTCTATTCTTAGGTGGGTTTCAATAACTTTATGCCTCTATAGTGTTACTGCAACTCTGAATATCACCTATATTTATGTAAATAGGAACCACTGTGCTTCTCCTCTATTCATTTGGCATTTTCTTTGTACTCATAATCCTAGCCAAAATAAACCAAGGATTTCTAAGCTCTTTCACACTTCTATTGAGACCTCATCTAGGCCTTGGGCCTCATGTCTTACCTACTTTCACTCTCCTTAAAGCTTATTTTACTTCAGACACCCTGATTTTTCGTATATATCTATAACATGTGGTGTCTTGATTGATAATGCAACCTTCCGAGCTACGATTACTGGTATTGTCTTCATTTAGTAGACCGCAGAAATAAATTTTCCATCTCTCCTTAATGTCCTCATCCCTTATTAGTAATTTACCATCTTTACTTTTAATACATCTAACATGGTCAAGATCTTTGCTTAAGCGAAAGACTGGTACTAGATTAAACAATAAGAATCGCCTGTTTAAGCCCTAATATAAGTAGAGGCAGTCCAAACTCCAAAGATAAAATTAGTGGTTTTTAGAATAATTAATCAAGGATAACCAAGAGGTTCACATGGAAAACAACTAAATGGAATCTCCATTCCAAGAATAAATAGTGAATTCATTTTCAACCACACAAGGGTTACTGGTTACCTCAGTAGGAAGAGTCAAAGTATACCAACATACAATTCATGAGAAGATTTTACATACATGTGTTAGGAAATACAACATCAAAGGACCTCATAAACTAAAGCATGATTTGCATAATATGACGATTATTGATGACCAGGGATTTGCATCCCAAAATAATAGCATATCCTAACGGGTAAAACAAATAAATCTGCTTGCATGCAAATTCATTTGGATATCAACACACTAAAGAATGAACTTATCTATCAAAAAAAAAAAAAAAAATTTAAGAATGGGCTTACGTTCCCGCAATCTCTTGGTATGTACTGGTGATGATAAAATCTGCATTGTTCATGGCAAGTAGATCAGCAGTAAATTGGCATGAGAAATGGTACTTGTCATCAAATTTTTTCCAATATATATCTGAATCTGGATACTTTGTTTTCTCCAGTGCATGTGCAATCGTACACTGCACATAAACAATTCAAAATAAAATTTGGTTCTTAATAGATTAAATAACAATGGTATTTGCATAAACACTGACTCAGATAATGATAAAAGACCTGTGTGATTCCGAGCTTATAAGCCAATAATGAAGCAACAAGATTCCCATCACTATAATTGCCAATGATCAGATCTGGAACACCCTGTAACTCAGCAGCAATTTCACTTGATGCATCCTAATCACAGCATAAAACAGTTAGAGATATCCCTCAAACATGAAGGTGTAGACACCGAATTTTGTCACCCACCGGCAATGATGACAATATGAAGAATTACATGTTGGATATTTTAGACTTGGAGAATTTTCAAACTTAGAGTAGAAAATGACCATTTTTTCCTATAAATTTTCAAGAGAAAATATTTTCAAAAATTAGAATTTGATGTGGATTATTGTTGTTTGTCCCCTCAAGTCGGAGATTACACTTTGATGCGAAAACTATGAGAATCGACGCCCGATTCTCTCTTTCATTATATGATCCGGGTCCCTACTTTATGCATATTTTCGTAAAGATTCCCGGTCGAGACTACAATCGTGTTTCACATCATCGGATAGTGCTCGGACTGAGCTTTCTAACGACATATTACACGTCGAATTCCGACAAACGGTTTGAAAGATATGACCCCCGAAAGTTGACTCCAAAGTTCGGTATCAGATTCCATTCCGAGCAACCAAAGAGTGCCACATGGCGCCCAAACCCCTTTGTCCAAAAGCAAGCCTTTTTGGACAATTCTCTCTAGTTTTTTAGTCCCACATCGGAAATAAGAGAGAATTGTCTCAAGTCCCAAGGCTATAAGAATAGTCCTTCCTCTCTTCCAAAAATGGAGAAAAAATTGAGAATTTGGGAGAGAGGATGGCCCCATTAAGGTTTTGGCTAACTTCTTCCCTCTAAAATCAAATATTCTCCAAGTCTAAAAGTTTAATACATTAATCCTTCCTTGAGCCGGGAGATCTAGTCCGGTTCAGTTCGATTTGGGGCTTGAAGCACAAGGGTTATCTCCCCTTGTTTCTTGATTAAAGCCGGGTTTAAGGTATTTATTTTTTTTCCTTTTTTTCTCCCAATAGCAATTTAGAATTAGTTTAGTTAATAGATTAGCTTCTGATTTATTAATCAATTCGTTTAGATTTAATTAGGTTCAATTAGTTTCAATTAGGTTTAATGTGTTTTATTAAATGTCAATTCCGGTTCAATTGGGTTTATTCTGTTTTAATTGGGTTCAACATAGTTTGATTTGGGTCGTTGGGTCCAACCGTTGATTTTTGCTAATCCGTTTTTTTTTTTTTCATTTTTTTAATTTAGTTTGTTTTCTATTACTATTATATCTTGGTTTAATGAATCAATTTTATTTGTGGCTTAATATACCCACTTAATAAGTAGGTTTGATTTGATTTATTTTTGCTTTTTTTTGTTCTTTAAACATGAACCCTTAGATTAGGATCTCAAGCCCTAATCCCTTCTCCTTCTCTTCTTCTTCTTCTTCTCTTCTTCGCTTTTCTTCCCTACTTCTGCAACCACAAACCGGCAGCCACCGAACCTGCAACTTCTCCTCCTTCTCTTCTTCTTCTTCTTCTTTTTCTTTTCTTCTTCCCTGCTGCTGCAACCACTAACCGGCAGCCACCAAACCTGCAACTTCTCTCCTCCTTCCCTTCTTCTTCTTCTTCTCTTCTTCTCTTTTTCTTCCCTGCTGCTGCAACCACTAACCGGCAGCCACCGAACCCGCAACTCCTCCTCCATCTCAAGACAAATATGCAGCTAATGAATCTCACAACGAAGTAACTATTGATCTAAAGCTTCCTAGGAGAAGTTTGCTGGTACACTTCACTTGCGACGCATGTGGTGAAAGAATACGGCGCCTCATAAATCGATTGGCCTATGAACAGGGGACTGTTTTTGTTCAGGGTGTCTTCAGCACCATAAATTAGTTGACAACCTCGGCCTTGTGGTTGAGTATGATTTGGGGGAGGATATGGAGAAAGATGTGAATGCAGATCAATTGCGACACTGAAAATATTTTCAGCATATTATATGTGATTCTTATAATGGTTTATTCCTCTGGAAGTTTCGACTATTCGGCGATGGTTGTATGGCTGAAAATGGTCAGTGAATATGGCTCTTGATGTGGGCTGATACGGTTCAGATTGGCAAGTCCCCCAGTCAGCCAATTTAGAATGAAAACTAAATTTCCAATCAACCAGCCATGCTTCTCCAGTCAAGCTTCAGCTGGGAGCACTTTGAAGAGTTAACTGTTGGTACAATGTGCCCCAGCCCCTGGTGAGAGTTAAGATTGTTCAGATTTGAATTTTTGGATGTATAGTACTGCTTGTGAGTGATATATTAGATTGCACCTCTTTATTTTCTTGTTTTTGTTATTTCTTTAATTTGCTGATTAGATAGTCCATGTTTGTAATGCCCACAACCTGTTATTTCATTTATGTTTTCTATGTGGAATCTTCCCCTCCCTTTTTTTTTTTTATCCATTTTGGTTTGATTTCAGGTCTGTAATGTATCTAGTCCTAAAACTTAGGGTTGGGATTCCGCTAATTTTAAAATTTAAAATCAAATGATTTCATTTTATTTCCCTCTAAATAATGTATGGGACGTAGTCTAGGGCGTATGTTAGCAAGGGCGTGGCTGGCCCCCCCTCAAACCGGCTCGTAGCATTAGGTGCGTATTGGGGATCTAGGTTTTTCTACTATCTCATATCTTTTGTACTCCAACCCTCACTCGCATTAATATAGTACTAATCTAGATTGATTAAAGTAACGTAGTTAACTTAATTAGTCATTTCAATTGTTGTTTATTCAATTGTGGTTTGTTAATTTAGTTTTTTTTTTAATCACTTCTCTTCTCATTAGCTTAACTAGGATTTTGAAAAATGTTCAACTCATCTTAGATTAGCTTAAGGTAAACATAATTAGTGCAATTAGGTTTCATAATTAATTTAATTAAACTTTAGGTTTAGTTTAATCATCCTGTACTAGATTAGGTAGATTAGTAAAAATGCATTCATTTAATGTAATTAATCCATTTCATTTTTTTATTTATAAATTAATTAGATCTCATTTAATTTATAAATTTTTTTACCAATTAGATTAAGTAGGATTGCAATGATTTATTTCACAAATTACTAGGGATTGGGATTAATCATCCTAATTAATTCAATTTGGGATTTCATAAATTCATTAATCATCCATCTAGGTTATGCTCAATTAATTGAGTTAGTTTAATTTAGGGTTTCACAAATTGCTCAACTAATCCTAGGTCTAGGCTTTTTTTGTTAGCTTAATCTAAGACTCACCATACATCAATTAAATCATTTAGGGTTTTTAATTTTTTAATTAGCGTAATCATTTCATTATTTGCATCATAACCTAGCTAGCATAATTTAGACACTTGGTTTAGGGTTTTCACATGTCATGCTTAGATACCTAGTTCAGGGTTTTCAGTGACCTAGATTTAGGACTAGTTAGTAGGGTACAAACAAACTTTGATCAAACAAAAGGAGACCGGCCCTAGGGTCGGGCAGACGGGGTGCCTAATACCTTCCCAGTCTGTCACTTGACACTTGTCCAGAATCTTGGTGCAAACCAGCCTTATCCATCAGAGTCATTAGTGTCTCTCCCTTGATTGGGGGAGACATTTATAGGTCCTAGACCCTTTCTAGGTGGCGACTCCCTTTTACCCATAACGTGTATCCCCCCTTGGCATTTTGATGACCAGTGGATACTATCTCATCTCATTAGGGTCTAACCCCAGCGTGGCTACACGCGCTACGCGCCATATCGCGATCCCGGCGGAGGTCCATGATACCTACAGAAGGCAAGCACACACACACACACACACACACACACTGTACTTCCACAAATAGACTATTTTATTTCATTTGAATTGCATAATGTAATAGAAATGTAAGAATCCAAGAAAACTGTCTGAAAATAAAATACAGAAACCTCATCTCTGCATATCTAAAATTCCACATGTTTATATTACATAGAATATCTTAATCCTTAATTACATAAATGAACTAACTTAAATCAATTTTTGGTCTGAACAGGACATCTCCTCCTAAGTTACTAGTATATAAAAATTGCTATGAAACAAAAAAATTTCAGTATGTTAGGAATCAGAAAAGTTTAACGAATTGCCATTTTATCTCCGATACCTAACAACAAAAGTCTCTACAATGTGGTGACTACAGACATCTCTTCCTAAGTTGCTTTTTATTTTTATCTTTATTTTTTTATTTTATTTTTTTTGGTAATAACATCTCACTGTGTTCCTCAACATTTTTGTTTCTAATAGTTGTGCCAAATAACATGTCTATATCAGCAGCAGTGAATGTTACTTACATGCCCATCTATAGTGCAATAATGGTTTTGCCAAACTAATTTTGCTAACTTAGAGTCCACATCATAGAGATCTCCCCAAGGTTAAAATGATCCCAACGGGTGGGTTACTATCATATTGTATAAAGGGAGAAGCAAAAGTGGGAGCTGAGAAGCAGGGACATCCAAAAATAAATGAACTACTATGTTGACTATTGTGACTGAAAATAAATAGTCAGAGCTGAGAAGCAGTGATTTACAAAAAACAATAAAAGCAGGATGCACAAATTGAGGATCAATAGACTTGGGTGCAAAGTGGGAATATTACTGGCACAGTTCCTACTTTTACCAATGTTACCAGTGATACAGTATTCCACTACCAAGAAGAACAGGATATCAGGAACTGTGCTTGGGATTCTTACCAAAAAATGACTTTTCTTTCAACAAATAAATATTTATTAAAACTGAAATAAAATAGTTAAGCAGTAGATCTCCACATAGATGGCAGAGGAGAAAAATCAATCATAACTACTCCCAGAAACAATGTGATAAGAAGAGAATTTCTGTTGTTTCTCAATAGTCAATACCCAAATCTGCCAAGGCCAACATGTTTATACCCTTATTTTTAATATGTTAAATAAAAATCTTTTTTGACTTTGTATTTCCAATTGCTCTAGAAGTTCAAGGATTTGTATGTTTCATTACTCAGGCATCTTCAATATGATCCAAAATTCCCAGCAGTTACAACCCATTTCAGCAAACCACAAACTTGGTTGACAAGCAAAAACTTGAAAAGGGAGAAAACCCAACGATGACTTCTGAATAAATGTTAGGAAGGAATAGCTCAGGATGCCATTGTTCATAAAGATTTACCACTGCAAACCTCTCCAGGTATGGCCATACATCGAACCTTGATATCCATTTACGAAGAATCCCTTTCTCACTTCTAAATGGCACCCGCAGAATGTGTGTATGTTCGGTCCCAGTAATTCTTTCAAGGCGTTGGTTGCATGTCGTTCCTTTTGCATCAGGTATTAGTCGAGTAACCTTGCACCAAACATGAGTATAAGTATTACATGGAAAACCATGAAGTCAACCTATGGAAAACAAAGGAAAGCATACTGATTATAAATTCTACCTCGTGAGAAGCAAACTAAATGCACATACCACAAGAATCCTGGGAGTAACATTCAACCCTTGCTTCTTTATTCTCGAAACCATTTCTCTCTCCAAGGCACGCACTTGGTCCAGTATATAAACAATCTGTACAACAATTTCAAATCTAAGCAGAATGCCATTCTGATGTTCATGAACATTACAATGATTAAATGTCAATATGGTACATATCTGGAGATTAAGGCTGTATTTGATATGCATTCTCAGAGAAGTTTTTGGGTTAGAATGCATTCTGAAGAGAGAAAATAGAGAAGACTCGGGTTTCATGATGTGTTCTAGACCCAGAAATCTATTCTTAATATGCTTACCAAGCAGGCAAACATAGCCTAAAAAATGGAGGTAAAAAGGAATCCAACTTTGTACTCCATATATGATCCACAAACACAACCATTGATGAATGATGACAATACCTGCCCACCAGTGTCAGGTAAACCCAAGACATTTGCTTGGCCAAAGTATCCATGCGGGGATAGAATCACAACATTGAACACCATAGGAATCCTCCCAAGGAAGGTCTCCAAAACAGATGGATCAGGAGCTTGAAGAATGTCAGAGAGTAGATGTATTGTCTCCAAAACATGTTCTGCATTATCACCCCAACCTCTTTCAAAACCCATTTCCTGGAATCTGCTTACAAGTGGATAAACCGTAGATGAGAAACGAACCACTCAAGTAAATGAATTGCACATCAGGTAAGCAATAGAAACCTTTAAAAACAAAAGACAAATAAATCACCATGAAGAATAAGGAGGCAAGAGCAATCAAACATGAATTAAGTAGCTCACCTATGCTCAAAATCAGAATAAGGTGTCTCTGGTGGGAGCTTTGACAGATACTCATCTGCCTTCGCCAAGGTAGACTGAAGTCTGGATGCGCTATGAATGCGATCATTCAGCATCATTGCCTGCATACCATATTAACCAATTTAAATTATTCTGCTCTAATGTTCGACAACTTTAGCAACAAAGAACGTTCTTCGGCAGAATGTTCTCGTTCCTTCATAGTTGCTTTATCTTTTTCCACTGCCATTGCGTTCTATATATTCTGGTTGGGAAACTGGGTTTGGGCCTGCTAAGCCATGACACTGGAAAGGAAGTTGGGTGCAGCAATCTGGAAGTTCAGTTAGAAGAAAAAGCAGAGAAATTCGGCAAAGAAATAGAAGTAATAAAGTATTAGAGCATGGCATGGTGTGCAGGTTGGTGAAATCATCAGAAACAGAGTGCCAAAAGAGGGGAGAAACGGTGACGGCAGACTAACATTTCCCTTGTATTTGTGAGCTCTGAGGAAGTCCACCAAGGGCTCCAAACAGTCTTTGTTACGGAACATATTCGAAGAGAGGTGACGATTGAGAAATTGAACACCGTTGCCAATGGACGATGACTGATTCGGGCGAGGGAACGTCGCGTTGAAGGGTTCAAAATCAAGTTCAAGCATGTAAGATTCATTGACTCTGAAACAAAATGTTAAGCGTCAAGATTTCGTCTCAGAAATAATAGGGCATCCCAATCAGGAAGCTCAATAAGAGACTGATAAAAAAAGGAGTGAGGGAGGAGAACAGGTACTCACTCGCCATCGACGAGTTGCTCCTTGAAGAGAAGATACTCAGAGACGCTCAATTGTTCTACAATGAGCTCGTAAACGTTAACACGAACGAACTCCCAAACACCGGGCCTTGGACGAACCGCTATAGCGACGAACGGCAGAAGAACTATAGCTTCCTAAAAGCAAATACCATGTAGATCAGAAATAAAGTAAAAATAACACTTTTGTGCAAGATCAGAAGTGTAAAACTGTTGAAGAGTGAACCTGCGCGGACTTTAGGACTTCAATGAAGGGGCTATCAGTAAGCTTTTGCTTTCCTTCATCTTCTCTGACAACGTTAGCCAACTCATCAAGGATGTGATGCGGTTGCAAAATCCCTTTCCCTTGGGCAACGTACCTTCCCAACACATTAAGAAGAAATGAACAAAACAAAACCTAAAGAAAGGTATAGAGAAATAGTGAAATGAAAATCAAAACACCCAAGCTTCAGAAGATCGAAAGGAAAGCGAGGAGAACCTGGAAAGAAGAGAAACGAGTTCGTTACGATGTGCAGAGAGTGTGTCCTCGACCCTCTCTCGGAGGCTCGGCAGTCGTTGAAGTTTAGGATTCGCCATGATCTTGCACTTCTCTTCACTCTACGAAGTGGAAATTAGTAACCACTGACAAATCAAACAAAAAGGGCACCTCCTTCCTTCCTCTGCTTACAATTTCAGTAGCAAGATCAGAAGAAAGAGAAATTACAGTAGGAGAAGCGGTGATGGTGGTGTATCAAAGTAAAGAACCAGATGGCAAGTATAGCTCACAGTCAGAGAAAAGATGAAAGCTCGTTCATCAAAGGTGAAGCAGGAGATGGCTCAATGTCTTCTGCAAAAGCATATTTGTGGGGGTTAATTATTGGGAAAAGGTAGGAAAGAGTCGTAAAGGATCATGACTCTTGGATTCTCGATTCTCAGGCTAAATAAAAAGGTCAAAGCTGAAGATTCAAAGGAGTTAATCTGATCTTAAACCGCCATCAATGTCTGTGAGCAGCAAGTGGGAATACATTACTGGTTTACACTCAGGCTCAGCTCTCCCGACAGGGCTGATGGTGATTTGATAATGGTGACAAAGGGCCAACGGCGATTGGTGAATAACTACCGTTAAGAGGATGCAGCGAATGGAAGCTCAGTTTTGAAAGACGCCATGATCGAGACTATTCCTCAGTGAAAAAAAAAAGCGTGAATGATGGTCCTGGACCCCTGGTCACGTTACGTCACGTCTGCCACGTGTAAAACTCTGAATTGGAGTTATCTGTTGGCCTTGGCAGTTTTGAAATGCAATTCTGGATAGTGGTAGTGGTTTTGGTTTTGGTTTTTGTTATTGTTTCCGCCTTGTTCACCTTGCGAAAACTCGCGAGTATAATACGTTTGTGTATATATATATACTAAGATACAAGAGATTTATGACGTGTTTGGTTAGGTATTTTTATAGGAAGCCATTCTTTAAAATTTTAGTTTTTAATTTATTGGGTTGTTTGGTTTACCAAGGGCATATTTGATAACGTTTTTTATGTTTTTGTTTCAAAAAACATAAAAGAATTGAAGGTGTTTGATAAGTCATGTTTCGGGAAGTTGATAGTAACCAGCGAAAGAATGGCCACGAGTAGTTTCTAGAAACAGCGAAACAAGTAGCTTGTTTCGCCTAGGTCGTTTCTTGAACAATAAATAAGTAAAAATTTCTATTTCTATTTCTAAAAACAAGTGAAATGAAGCAGTTTTATCAAACGTTTTTTGTTCTGTTTCTACCAAAAGACGATAGAAACGTATTTCTTGAAATGTTATCAAATGGGCCTTATGATGACCCTAAGTAAGAGAGACATCTGTTTCTAATAAATTTTCATATTACAAATAATGTCTCTCAAATTTGAGTTTGTTTCAACACTAACACTTAGATATTAGAGAAGTTTTTCCACCCTAGTATAAAAGGAAAAAACTGGAAGACATTCTCTACCGAAGCTACTCAACCCACGATCTTCTTTGGTTTGTTACTCTCCCACCAACGAAGGACACAACCGATTGTCGGCGACTCTGCCTTATTTTGAACAGATAATTTCTCTCAATCAATCAATCGATTGAGAGAACGGTTCTGTCGAAGCCACACAACCCACTATTGTCTCTGGTTTGCCTACCTTGCCACCGACGAAGGTTTCTGCAAACTACCAATGACTATGCCTCATTCCGAATAGGTATTCTGCTCCTCTCACTCTCTTTCACTTTCTCACTTTCTCTCTTTCTCTGATTGTTAAAATTTCATGTAGTATTTTTCTCAAATCTCATTATTCCCCTTCTCTGTTGTATTTGTAATTTAATTGGAGAGGATTTGTAGGTGGTTTCTCTTTGGGGAAGATGGGCATCAATTGGATTGTTGGGCGTCAATTTTCTAAACAAACCATATCTACGTCTTCATCACCATTGAAAAAAAAAAATTTGGAAGAAGCATCTATGTTTATGGGATTTAACTTCAATTAAGAATCAAGAGAAAAGAACTAATATAATCATTACCATTTGATATTCAAACCCAAACCTCCATGTACACCTTTTTCTCATCTCTCATTCGATCTGTATCCTTACTTTGACTTCTCACTTAATCCTTGTACACATGTTGCATCAATGCGTCCTCTTCTGCTTGGTAAATCTTTCTCTCCTAGTTACCAAGGAAAGGAAAAATATTTTTTCTCCTAATAAATATTTTCATATTATTGAAGCCTACTTTTTTTTTTTTTTCTTGCTTATGTGGGTTCTCAAGCTATTCTCATAATTAATCACACCTACTTGATTCTCTCGAGTCTCCATCAAAGTTTGTTTTTTCTATGGTTTCTTTCTTTTATAAGTATCTCGTTATGGAATCCTAGACGGTTGTCAACTTTGCTTTTTCTATTTTTATTTGTGGTTTGGGACTATGGATAATGTTTGTGTTTATAGTTTGATATATAAAGTGTACATTTTGTTTGTTTGTAACATATGTTCCAATTTCTCTCTCCTTTCATATGAGAGCTCCAGAAATGCAAATTTGGGAATTCTTTATTTTGATTTTGAATCAAGGCATAGCGGTAACGATGGAAAATCCATTTCAAAATTTGGGTTGATTTAAAGAATCATTTAATCAAAATTTTCCAAATTTTGAATTTCCCACCTATAAAACTGTGATGAATTTTGAGAGATTCTTCAGACTGAGGATGATATGACTATCATACATTAGACAGTCGAAGTCAAATTACCACCTTGTGTATGTTGGTACCCGATTTTAGCAAATCTGGCTCACAAGACAATCGGTCAATAAATTGATGTTAATTTATTGATTGATTGTGTTAAGGAGCTGACCGGTTAAGTTGGCCATTATTCTAATTGGCCAAAAAAACGATGACCTTGTATTAAGGAGTTGATTGGTTAGAATAACCATTAGGTTGATCGAGCAAACTGATCGAATACAAACAGATGATTGATCGTGACATTTTACGGTAAGCTAATTGATTGTGATTTTCTACGGTCAGCTGATCGTTGCGACTTTTTGCGATTAGTTACATGATTATGAATTTTTGGCCAGCTTGACAGATCGTCATTCAACATAGTTCGTACAAACGTGGGTTAGTTCTAGGGAAATTACAAAACACATGGCTTAAACGGTTAACACAGTTACAACTAATTAAGGGAGTGTACTTCCAAGAACTACCCCACTAAGAACATGGCACATGGGTTTCTACAGTTACAAAATTGCTAAGAAAGCAGGATCTTGCAAATAAAACTATAAAAGGACTATGGTGGAAGAAAGAGGGCATCCTCAACATATCAAACAAACTTAAATATCAAATCTATCTTTCATTCCGTTTTTATCTTTCATGTTTTAGGTTAATATTTTCTTTTGAAGTCTTGTACTTTCTTCAACTCATATACTTCATTTCATTGCGTAACGATCACTGGTATGTTTATTATCAACAAAGATACAAATCACGCTTTTGGTATGTCTAATATCAACAGAGACAACTGATATTGTTTATAGAGTGTTTATTTAACATCAACAGAAAACAGTAGATCGTATTTATGATATATTGAACATCAACAGAAACAAGATTATATTTTCCTCTTGTCTATGAGTTACTATCATTTGTCTTCATCTTTTTCAATCCTTGCATCACGTTTCTACAAAGAACATTAAAAGTCCTTGGAGTGAATGAGGCAAGAGGAGAGCTCAAGTCACTTGGTCGAAGTCAGATCTACCATTGAATCTAGTCATGAAGGATTTTGGCACGCCCGCGCACTCACCATCATGGTCAGCTAACTTAGGAAAGAATTTTGTTGCCAAACAATATATATATATATATATATATATTTTTTTTTTAATTATCGATTTAATGATAGGGCGAGTGGTAGCGACGTGCGTATTGCAATCTTATTTTCACTTTCTTTTAATATTAACCGTCCATTTAATATTAGATTAATCTAAACCATCTATTAGTTTTTTATATTGTAACTGATTCCTAGTTTTTAGGGTGGAGAGATGACGGACATGGTTACTTAACTTGTCTAATATTTTTTTTAAATAAATAAATAAATCCAATATATGCGGACTCCTCCTTCGATTCTCCTGAGAAATCTCAATTCTCTCTCTCTCTCTCCTTGCATCTTCTTCAATGCCGTTCTTTCTTTCTACAACCACCATCATCATCATATCTCTCTCTCTTTCTCTCAAAATAGGATGAGGTAAGAAAAAAATCAACATAACTATTTTCAGGCACTGAGCATATGAGAGACTTAGCCACACATATCTAAATACCATGTTTACATATTAATCATCAGGGAAGGGATTTGGACAGTAAAACTTGCATGTATGGCAGATGACAAATTTGAATTGATAAAATAAACAAAGTTGTTGAATATCTAGGATCTTATTATTACTTCTTAGGTAGATATTCTTAATCTATGAGAATTTACCATGGATGCAAATCTTCAGTGAGATTGGCAAACAAAACTCTAACTAGACTGGAGAGCTTTGAAAAAGGAAGAAGAAAGAAGGAACAACCTTGAAGAAGAAGCAAGGAGGGAGAGGATCGAGATTTCTAAGTGGAATCAAAGGAGAAGTCCTCTTATATTGGGATTTATTATTATTATTTAATATTAATAATATTAAACAGAGTTGTAAACAGTTACAACCCTATTAGCAGGATTAACATATTTAACAGGTGTCAATCATATCACTTACGTGAATATTCACTGACTTTGGACGTTCCGCATTCCTATTTTTCTACACGTACTACGACCATTTTGCCTTAATGATAAACATGCTTAAACATTTACTCTATGACTTTCGAGGGTAAAATTTCAAATTTTGGCCATCAAAATAGATATTTCTTATTTTTTTCATTAAAATAGACCAAATTTTAACACCAAAAAACTAAAATATTTCAATTTTTCATGAGAGTTGAAATCCCATTAAAATCCGAAAATTTCAATCATGTTTGCAACTAACCAACCGACGGAGCTTCATGGAACTTGAGGAAAACAATTGCCTACTGGCAACACTTCACTGCTCTGCCTGTGCCCCATAGACACAAAATCTATAGAATATATAATTCATGCCCTTTGTCTCCAAATTACAATCTTTTGCTGCTTTATCCACCTTAATTCCTTCCAAGCTATAATATATATATATATATAGAGAGAGAGAGAGAGAGAGGGGAACTTTATTTATTTACTTCTTATTATTATGACAAAATATAGAATTACAAACTATGGTGTACATGAGAGGGGCATATATAAGGATCTTAAGCACAAGAAAGTCTTCTACCAAAAAAAAAAAAGTACAAGAAAGTCTAATAGTAATAAGGCTTACGAGGAACCATTTTGACTCGGTGCTCAACAACCAAAGCTCCACCAAACATTTGAGCTGCCTGGTTGGCATCAATTGGTTCAGATAACCTTGGAGGATTTTTCACTGCTGCTGGAAACTGAGGATGAGGGCCATGAGGCCTCACCCTGCGCGCAAACTCGTCTATTATATCAATATCTGCCTTACCAACCCAGCCACGGTAATCTCCTGGATGTTCCATCCCTAAACAAACTAAACCTCCTTGCTATGATTACTAACTTGTCTTGGCCACAGCATAGCTAGAGAGGCCTTATCCCTTTATATACTAACCAAGTATGCTGTCGCCTCTCTCAGAGACCCAATACAAACAGAAGAGGAAAAAGTGAAGAGCTGCTTGATTGGGCTTGCTTTCGGTGGTCAGCAAATCCTATTGGTGTTTCTATGATTATTCTTCTTTATCTTTGGAGAGGTTTACGCGACTACTTGAATCATCCAAACAGTATAGATCCTTTTGGTCGGTTATCCTTATTTAATATATATATATATATATATATATATTTTTTATGATATAGATGGTTGTCAATTTGTCTTACAACTCCTTACCTCACTTGAGGGAGTGCTCGCGTTCTCATTGGCCCTGCATTGATAAAAAATCACAATCGGAATCCTCTCTTGAGTAGTGATCGCCCGGGTCTTGCCATAGTTACTCGAACGAGCGGTGATCTAACGGCTTTTGGCGCAGTGCCTCTATTCTGATCGGTAGAAGTACATCCGTTGGATCACCGCTTAGACATATGTCGATCACCCAAGTCATCCATGCTAGCTGGGAGATCACTGATCAGGAGAAGAGCTGGATCCCAAAAGCCATGCAACTACACAACAATCTCTTGCCCTAATAATAATGAGGGCAAGATATTGCTGCGTAGTCATGTGGTCCTTGCACGAATATGAAGACCAATGACAGAACATACAGAGGCATTTAACTGAATAAGATTTTTTTACAAGACAAAATTATTTTTCCCCATATACGTTAGCACCTCTCTCCAAAAAACGAGTGCATGACGCGCAGGACATGTTTGATGCTTTCGTCAATGACTGTTACGTAAGTCCAAAAGAATAAAAGCTTTTCCAAGGGAAGTGGGAGGTGTTGGCAACTTGCAGGTTGGGTAGGAACATCACACGACTCCCACGATCAAAGATTCAAAGGCGAAAGCAGAAAAAGATAGAACAGGTTTTCCCTCCCCAAATAATTATATGATTGAAACTAGCCCAAAAGTAATTAAGGATCAACTTCTAATTATCCTGCATCTTTATATAACTCATGAGAGAGTATTTAACAGACATCTTCAATGGCGGAATCCGATGCTTGACAAGTTGCACCTGTGACCCCATCTCTTTACTATCTAAGGTTCTCTTCTACTGATTTCCTTGAGGGCCTTGGAGATAAGCACCAACCACTAAAAAGCTAATCAAAGTGATTTCCACAGGCGTACGGCTACCTACTTTTACACACCTACATCTATACACATGCGTATAATAGAGTTCAATCCCACAACCTCTTCCCTTGGGAATTGACTTTTCAAGCCAAAACTATCACCACTAGGCTATCCTAGTGTTCGTAATATTTTCCCTCTTCGCTTACATATGTATACTCATTTAGTTTGGTGATTATAATAATTGTTCTGTAATCAAGCACAATTAAGTCTATTTATTGAGATGTTGAGAACAATACAAGTATAGTCTCACATCGGTTATTTGAGACTTAAAATTTGTTAACATAATCTTGGGTCATTTCCATTTAATGTGTATAGGTATAGGGTTAGACCCCCAGGTGGTATCTTGTGGATTACCCATTTTATTTAAAATGGTACATTTCAGTGAAATTTCAACTCAATTCTCAAAATTTTGAGCGTTCTCTCATTTCATCTGAGAGCTCCAAAATTGCTAAAAATCTCATTTTGTTTGGGAATTCTTTATTTTGGTGTTAAATCGAGGTTTATTGGTAAACGCAAAGCATCCATTTCAACATTTGGGTGTGTTGCTACCAAAAATCCATATAAGCTGACCTGCACAAGCACAGAAGGTAAAGGCCCGGAGCTTTGTCTGGGGTTAGTCCTCCGATGCTCAAGTTAGGGATTGGCTGCACAATTTTTTTGTATAGGAGTAATGGTGTGGGTATTGATGCTTATCTTCTTCCTTCCTCTCGGGCCCTCTTATATAGCTCTTAGGGTTTCGGGTTTTCCCTTTCCTTTTAAGAGTCCTTCTCGGGTCCACCTTCTTCTCTCTTAGAGTTCCACTCGAAGACGTCCTATCCTCGGTTGGTGGAAAATATTCTCTTCATGCAGGTTACGTGGTAGAGTCCTGATAATCCCTATCTGGTGGGGGACACATGTCCCGATGGGCGACGCGTGTCTTTACCCTACTGAGCGATCGAATTGGCCGTATCAGGGTGTACTTGAAGTATCATTTGGCCAAAAAATTTTCAAATTTTGAACTTCCCATCTATAGGACTATTGTGATAGATTTTGAGGGACTCTTCAAACGAAGGACGTCATATATCAAAGAGTCTGAAGTTAAATTACCATTTCTATGCGTGTGTGTTTCTTATTAATCTAATGATTAAAACATGCTTAAATGAGTACTCTATAAAGTTTGAGGGTAATATTTCATGTTTTGACCTTCGTACTAGTGGCTATTTCTCATTTTTTTCAATTGAAAATAAACCACCAAACTTTTATACCAAAATGCTAAATATTTCAATTTTGGTGAGAGTTGAAACCCCATTGCAATATGAAAATTTGACCTTTGGGGAGAGTTGAAACCCTAACACTTGATCTTGGAGCTACTTGGTGTAAACATAAGTGCTCATTTAGGAATATTGGTTTGATATCTACAATTAAGTATTTATTATTGGTTGGATTAATAAGTAAATGTAAGATTGCTCCATTGCGACCTAGTGATCCTATGTTGTGACTCGAAAACAATATCTTTCTGAAATAAAAGTAAGATTGTCTACATTATGAACCTCTTTATACGAGGAAGTCTAATAATAAGTTTTTGAGGAAATTACACTCCCCTCCCCTGTATGTTTCAAGTATTACACTTAGACCCCCTATGAAGTTTGAAATTACAACCGCACCCTATGTCATTAACTCTGTTAGAAGTTCATGTTAAATGATTCATTTGCCCCCTTCCCCTTTTTAAAAACACTATCTTGAGAGTCGATTGAGGGTTCATCAATTTGGATTTCTTGGAGCCGTTGGAGGGAGAGAGGTGCCTGACTCCGACCTGAATCAATTGGGGTGCTCATATTGTGAAGGTAAGAACACCTCTTTTCCGCCTTCTTTCACCTCTTTTTCCCCTCTTGTTTCATATCTTTGTTCTAAAATTTCGAGAATGGAGAGGGATACAGGAGGCTGAGAGGAGTGGGAACATGGCATTTGATGTATCGTCGAGGAGGACGTGGGCGAGGCGGCGATGGGCAGCCGAGACAAGCGATGGAGGGGACCGTTGGATAGGTTTGGAGTGGATGTCCCGGCCAGTGAAGGTCCCAGAGAAGGTTGGATCGTAATGGAACGATGGATCAGCGTGGACGTAGATGTTGAAGAGCTTCTTCGTCTTTTGATTAGTTTGATTAAAGAAAAATTCCCAAAGTGGGCGAAGACTCCTCTGTCAACGAAACCCAAAAGATTAATAGAGAGAGAGAGAGAGCAATTAAAGAAGAGCAGAAGTAGTCGCAGCTTCACAGCTCAGCAGCATCTTTTTCTCCACTCCAAATTTGAAAGTTTGAAACACTTAGTTTCAACTTTTTAGACAACAATTACTACTCTTCTCGTTCTCCGCCATTGACCGATTGATTGAACTTACTTGCAAGACCCGTCTCACGAACGCCATTAAAAGGGTTTGATAGTTCGATGGATTTCTGTGTATCACTCCAATTTCATGGATTTTCGTGAACGAAATAGTATCTGAGGAGGTTTTCGGAACTCTGGTGGAGACGAACCAATTCCTGGGTTCCTCCCATGGATACTACGTAGTATCTCCTCTTCCGACTCTGCAATACCAATTCGGATTCCGGTAGTTCGAAATCATGCTCCCGAGCAACACGGTTTCTGTTCTTCTCAACGAAGAAGAAGATATGTTGGGGGTATTTTGGGGTTTAACACACTTAACGGTTCCTCACTCATGATCAAGGCACGATTGATAGAATTTAAAACTTAAAAGAGAGGGGAATGTAATTTTAAACTTCGTAAGCGAGGGTTCTGTAATACTTGAAATATACAGAGGAGGAGAATGTAATTTCCTTAAATTTTTTTTTTTAGTGGCCAACTAATAATAAGCCTGTTGGCACTATGCTCAACCACCAAAACTCCACCAAACATTTGGGCTACCTGGTTGGCATCAATTGGTCCGAATATTCTTGGGGATTTTTTAGGGAAAATTATATGATTATCCACTTTTGAGTTTTCCTTTACAAAATTACCAACAAAAAGTTTTGGTCAACAAAAATACCCAAAATTAGGTTTCTCTTTACAAAATTACCCACTCAAAGTTTTAGTAATAAAAAAATACATGATTATATGTGAAAGATGAAGAATCACTATTTTGGGTAGTTTTGTAAACTCAAACCTGATTTTTGGTATTTTTGTTAACTGAAACTTTGGGTGGATAGTTTGTAAATCCAAACCTAATTTTGGATATTTTTATTGACCAAAACTTTTTGTGAGTAATTTTGTAAAGGGAAACCCAAAAGTGGGTAATCATATAATTTTTCCATTTTTTTATCACCGAGAATGGAAACTGAGGATAAGGAACATGAAGAGGTTGTGTTGGTAAGGTGGCCTCACAGCCCTCACCTTACGCCCAAACTCGTCTAGTACAGCGATGTCTTCCTGCCCAACCCAAACACGTTCTCTCGGAGGTGTCATCCCTATACAAACTATAAACCAGGAGAGACACCATGAAAAGCACAAACTGGCTATGTTCAACTAACTTGTCTTGGCCACAGCCAGAGAGGCCTCATCCCTTTTGTATACTAACCAAGTATACTGTCAGCTTATCTCATAGACCCAATACAAACACAAGACGAAGAGGTGAAGAGCTGCTTAATTGAGCTTACTTTCGGTGGTTAGCAAATCCTATCAGTGCTTCTATGTATATTCTTCTCTATCTTTCGATAGGTTTATGAGCCTCCTTGAATTTGTAGAAACGCAACCCTAAAGGCTAAAACGATGCAGAAGATAATGGAAAAACAAGAACAAGCAATGCACATAGGTTTACGAGGTTCGGCATGATTGCCTATATCCTCGGTGAGATGAGATCCTACTTCACTATCAATAGAGAATAGGGTTACAACGCTCTCATACCTCTCAATATTTATTGCATTGTAGAAAAAAAACCCTTGCTACAAATATATAGTGAAAAAACCCTAATCCGAAAAATACAAAATTGCCTTCAAATAAAAAATTCTAGAAAGGGGCGCCCTTCTCCCCCGCTATGCAAGGGGCCAAGATGCCCCCGCTATGCAACCCCCGCAACCTTCTAACTGGCTAGAGGGACTGTCGTACTACCTATCGAGGCACTTGCACCAGTACTCCCTTGATTAAATTGTGACGGAATACAAGACATCGTACACCAACACTTAATCATTCAAACAGAGCAAATTCTTTTTAATCCTTGTCGAATAATTGTAATGAGTTAGGATTTTGGAATCACATCTCTTTTTTTTTTTTTTTTCCCCTGTGGGGTGGGGTGTTTAAATCTTTTTTTGTGATAGAGATTGTTGCCAATTTTGTTACATTTCCTTCCCTCCCTTGACGGTTGGAACAAAAATCGAAATCAGAGATGAAACCATAATTATCAAAATCGGTTCTAAAAAGCCTAGAATTTATCCTCAGATCTGAAAACCAGTGATCCAATTCTAAAGACCCTAGAATCGATCACTTTAGAACCATAATCGAATCAATAATGATCAATTTTGATTCAGATTCAACCGATTTGATTCTGATTTTTTAAAACCATGGTGGGGAGAGAATAACTATACATTTCCTGAGAACATCTACAAGCAGATGGATGAGGTCCCCCCTAATCCAAAGCTTAGCTAGTAGGGGGTAGGTTCTGGTGTTTAAGATTTGGATATGACCTCCAAGTGGGCCATTCTTGTGGATAGGGGTATCAAGCTCCCCTGCTTGCATACTTGACTGAGCTATAATGATATTATTTGGGGACCCAAAGCTTTTGGCATATCCCCGCCAATCGGTCCCATTGCTTTACGTTGTAGGGTCAACTATAGTATGGATCCTTTCCTATGTGGTAACCTCTTTAAATGGGATTCTATCGGCCATACTCATTAGAATATTAGACCACGAGTCAATGATGCATTAATTATTTTAATTCATGATTTGAATATCACTATTCTACCAAAAAAAAAAAACAATATATCACTAGAGCAATGGGATTTCATGTTTTTTTATTTTGGTGAAAAATGGGATTTCATGTTAGGAGGATAATTCCTCTCCTCTCGTGTGGAGTTGATCTGGACATCGGGTTTTCACTTTCTAGTGTCTAGATCAACTATTTAGAATCAATATTTCACATATTATTGAAGCGGATCAATATTATTATTATTATTTTTTAATGAAAATTGAAATTTCCTCGAGTCACGGTGAAGGAGTAATTCCTTCATCAGTGACCATGTAATTGGATAATTGGATGGTTGTTGAGGAATAGTGAAGGACGTTTTACTTTCAACATATATGGGAGAGAATAATAACGACCTTATATTATGGGGTGAATACCTAACTGTGAATTTATGGAAAGATTCTCTACTTCAACTAAAACATAATAGGAGAAAAAGAACCCTGTCAATTCTGGTGTAGAAAACGTTCGGACTGTGCAGCATGCAAAAAGGCTACATTGTTCTCTTTGACAAGCACTGAATACACTCCTGCACACTCTTCCATTGGCCTGTTGATTTAATGTTTCCTATGTCAGACCGACAGTGTTCTTTCTCCTAAAGGGAGAGGATTCTCAGCCAAACCACATGGCCACTTGCACTAGAGTGGAGGCCTATAATAGTGCATGCAGGAGCATCAATAGGGGGTGAGATTTTATACATTCATAGAGGCAGAGTGATCATTTCACCTCCTATTGTGTATGGGCACAGGCACCATGTTGCAAGGCAGGGTTCCTTTTTCCATAATAAAAATTTGAAATATTCTCAAAGTTGGGCATTGCTTTATAAAGGTGGGCAACAATTATGACATATGGAATTTTTTTCCTTTCTTAAAATGCCATGTGGAATGTTGATGCATTCAGTTCGTAGTTGTGGATAGTTAGAAGACCCTTTATATTTTTTACATGCAAAAAATTTTGATGCAGTCCTAAAAACCTTAGAGTTGTCTTTTTAATTTTGAAAACCATAGAATCGTTCTTTAAATCTGAAACCTTCATGATCCAGTCCTATAAACCCTAGAATCAGACAATTTGGAACAATTGAAATTGGGATTGATCACAATCAATTTTCAGGATCAATACAATTCTGATTTTTAAAACATTGGTCTCTGGTGCCTCATATTGGTACATATATTTTGTATATATATCACAAGCATTAAATTAAATATTGTATTGATCAATCCTATATCGGTGCAACGGTTATTATTAATGATACATGTTCTTTAATCTTCACTTGGAATGTGCCTTTTGTAGGCAGGAAAATCAAAACACATGATACAACACTACAACAAATATGATCTTACAGGTCAAAGGTTAAGTGATGGGTATGAATCTCGTCCTCACACAACTAGCAATAATACATGAGAGGTTCTTACCAGATTCTTTTCTATATACACATAGTATATGTACTTACATTTATGTATCGGAATCACATCTCTAGTAACATATAATGTAACGACCATATGAACAAAATGTCTAATCCTATCCTTAGTAGAGAATAATTTTGAATGAAAACTCATGGAACAACTTACAAGCCCAATAAATAATGTCATGCATAAATAAAAATAAACAATCTTATTAATAAATCGAGTTTGATGGACATACATATCCAACACTTTCGCCATGTATCCAAATTTAAATGGTGTTGAAATCCCTTACACGTATATTTAGGTGAACATACACTTTAGGTGAGAACACCTGCATCACCTGAACCGACTTGAAGGGTCAGTGTCAATTTCGGTGCGAGTTGTCTGATTCAATCGATCGACCCGATTCCGATTTTTTAACTCATGGAATTATCTTAACTCTTTAAATAGAGCGGCAAACGGGAAAACATTGCAGCAACGAATAACGGTCAACTTGGTGGCCCCACCTCTTTCCCTCAACCGTCGAGTTCGTGAAGGGCACTTGCAGTTTTAGTGTTTCAGGCTCCTGCCTCAGCATCCATTAATATTCCATGAGCTGGAATGTCGCCATTACTGTGTAGCGGAATAGAAAGGCCGCGTGGAGTTTGGCATCAACTCGATCTCCTTCGATTCTGGTAAGCTCTCTTGAATTCTCTAGTCCAATCCCATTCTTTTTCTCTTCATTTTCTTCGATTTGGTGTCGTCTCCGCTTTATCAGATCTGGATAGAAACCATGAACGAATTTGGGAAAGATGAACAAGCCACAAAGGGGATCAGTTTCTTTCAATAACTATGAGCTCGACTTCGGTCTTGGCTCTGGTCTATCTAACAATTGCCCTTGTCCCCTTAACGATCAAAAACTCCAACAAGAAGGGAACACCTCTCCTTATCCTTTCCTTCTTCCACTTCCTTCTCAACCATGCTGTCAAAATCTGCATCTTCTCCCTGGTCCTCGAACAAACCCTCATGGAATCACCACCCATCCCCAGCTCCCGCCGCCCCGATCCAGCCTCGACAAACCTGCTTCTATGGTCGGGGATATTCTTGGGAGGAGTTGGACCTCTGCTGCCCTTCTTACCCCGCCACCGGTCTTGGAATTACGAAAAAAAATCCCAATTTGTTCGGAGATCTTGTCGGTTCGGCTCTTGGTAAGACTAGCAGCAATAATGTTCCTTTGAAGAACACTGCACTTGCTTCCGCTACCGCGAAAACAATGGCTGCTAGTGGAAATTGTTTCTCCACGGGTAATTTATCTGATTCACTGCCCAAACCTAGTACTAGTACTACCAATACACCTTCTATGAAGAATAGCACTTGGGGATCTGGTGCTAACTTTGGGAGTCATCCTACTTACACTAACAACATCAACGGTAACAATCGGAATCTTGGGGGCCCGTCTATGAAAAATGGGGCTGGTGTCTCTGCAAGCTCGAAGAAGGATCCGTTCGGATCTCTGATTGATTTTGGATCGAAGCCTGTGGTTAATAATGCCAATTCTGCGGCCACTAACGATTCAAATGCTGGTGACGACTACTCATTCGGAGCTTTCGAGAATGCTTCTAAATCTACCACTCCGTCATTACCATCTGATGCTTTTCCTGCTAGCAGTAAAAATTCCATGGGATCAGCAACCGATAATGGTCCTAAAGTGAATAATTTTAGGATTCCTACCCAAGATTTTTCTTCTCATAAGCAGTCTTCTTCAAAACAATCCACGGTTGTCGATCCGCTGGATACGTTGTTCTCGCCACAGTCTGCCTCTTCCTCTGCAGCTTCTACATCATCTGTAGGTCCTGCTGAAGTGGAAGATTGGGGTTTGGGTTCAGAGTTTGGAGGGAACAATGCCGGAGGTACAACCAACCTTGAAGGTCTTCCTCCCCCTCCAGCTGGGTGTAGAAACGCAACTCTAAAACGATGCAGAAGATAATGGAAAAACAAAACAAACAATGCACACAGATTTTACGAGATTTGGCAAGGTTGCCTACGTCCCCGGTGAGATGAGATCCTGTTTCACTATCAATGGAGAATAGGGTTACAACGCTCTTCCTCACGCCTCTCCGTATTACTTGCATTACAGAGAAAGAAACCCTCGCTACAAATATATAGCGAAAAAACCCTAATCCGAAAAGTACCGTCCTACCTGTCTAGGTGCTGCACCAATACTTCCTGGATTAAACTGTGACGGAATACAAGACATCATACACCAACAATCTCCACATTGGCTTGAATTCTGTCGAGCCTCCTATAAAGATAACTTATAGACGTCTTCATCATTGTACCTCATTAGAAGTACAAACCCGCACCTGTTTGGTGCGTCCCTCATCTTCAACAATGAGTAATATTAATCAAGTTCAAACAGGACTTGAACTTCTTTGTAGTAACTGGCTTTGTAAACATATTTGCAGGATTGAGATCTGTATGAATTTTTCTCAAGTGAATACTGCCTTCTGACACAAGCTCCTTGATCTTGTGAAATCTCATATCAATATGCTTTGTCCTTGCATGAAACACCTGATTCTTTGCAAGATGTATGGCACTCTGACTGTCACAATGTAACACTGTACCTCCTTGCTTCAACCCCAACTCACGAACCAGTCCATCCAATCAGACTCCTTCCTTGGCAGCCTCAATTGCTCCCATGTACTCTGCCTTTGTAGTGGACAATGCAATTGTAGACTAAAGCATCACCCTCCATGATATAAGTCCACCAGCCAATGTAAACACATACCCTGTAGTAGACCTTCTCTTGTCTAAGTCACCAGCATAGTCAGAATCAACATAACCTGCCAATTTTGTAGAGCTTCCCTTGCCACTGAACATAACACCTATATCTTTAGTCTTGCTCAAATATCTGAAGATCCACTTAATTGCACTCCAATGCTCCTTCCTTGGATTACTTATGTATCTGCTAACAACACTGACTGCATGAGACAAATCCGACCTGCTACAAACTATAGCATACATGAGACTCCCAACTGCGCTAGTATAAGGGATTTGAGACATCTGCTCTACCTCCTCATGTGTTGTAGGGCATTCCCTTTCAGATAACTTAAAGTGGCCAGCTAACGGAGTGCTAACCGGCTTAGCCTTTTCCATATTGAAACGCTCTAGCACCTTTTCAATATACCTCTTCTGAGTTACCCAAAGTTTACCTGCATTTCTATCTCTAAGGATTTCCATGCCAAGGATCTTCTTAGCAGCACCAAGATCCTTTATCTCAAATTCAGCACTCAACAAAGACTTCAAAGAGACTATATCATGTTTGTTCTTTGCAGCAATGAGCATGTCATCAACATAAAGCATCAACAAAATAATGGAATTATCACTTGACACTTTATAATAAACACAACTATCATACTCACTTCTTGTGTAGCCAATCTTCATCATGTGGGAATCAAAACGCTTGTACCACTGCCTAGGAGATTGCTTAAGGCCATAAAGCGACCTCTTAAGCAAACAAACATGGTCTTCCTTTCCCTGCACCTTGAAACCTTCAGGCTGCTCCATGTAAATCTGTTCCTCCAAGTCACCATGAAGAAATGCAGTTTTCACATCAAGTTGTTCAAGCTCTAAATCATACATGGCCACCAAAGCAAGTAGTACCCTGATCGAAGTGTGTTTCACCACCGGAGAAAATATTTCATTGTAGTCTATCCCCTCCTTCTGTGCATAGCCCTTGGCTACAAGTCTGGCCTTATACCTTTCACGCTCCTTCTCAGATGCTGCCTCTTTCTTACGAAAGACCCATTTACACCCAATGATTTTTCTTCCCTTGGGTTTTTCCACAATCTCCCAAGTCTTGTTCTACTGTAGAGATTCCATTTCCTCCATCATAGCTATCATCCATTTATCATGCTGTGCATCACTCATAGCATCATGGTAGGAAGATGGATCACCTGTACCTACAGTGAGGGCATAGGCAACCATGTCCTCAAACCCGTATCTCATAGGTGCTTTGTGAGTACGCTTTCCTTTACCCTTTGCCACAGTATAGGGAACTTCTACTGCTTCCTGTTGTCCTGGTAAGTCACTTGATGACTCATTCTCTCTTGTTGTTTCTAACTCACCTAACTCCACCTGCACAGTAGAACCTTCTTTATTTTCATCAACTGCTTGTGAATTGTAATTTGACTTCACTATATGAGACTCATCAAACACAACGTCTCTGCTAACCACAACTTTCTGTGAACTTGGATCCCACAACTTGAATCCCTTTACACCTTTCTTAAAACCAAGAAAGATACATTGCTTAGACTTTGAGTCTAACTTGGAACGCTGCTCACTCTCAACATGCGCATAGGCTGGACAACCAAATATTTTTAGAATAGAATAATCTACTGGTTTTCCTGTCCATACCTCTTCAGGAATTTTACAATCAATCGCCTTTGATGGAGACCTATTGATGAGGAAACATGCCATGTTCACTGCTTCTGCCCAAAATCTCTTGCTCAGCCCTGCATTCAGCCTCATACTCCGAGCTCTTTCTAGAAGTGTTATGTTCATCCTTTCAGCTATACCATTTTGCTGTGGTGTCTTTGGAACCGTGAAGTGACGTGTAATCCCTTCAGCTTTGCACAATTCTAGAAACGGCTTGTATGTGTACTCTCCTCCATTGTCTGTTCTCAAGTATTTAATTTTCTTTCCTGTCTTCCTTTCTACCTCAGCCTTCCATTCCTTAAATTTAGTGAACACCTCACTTTTATGCTTCATGAAGTAGATCCAGACTTTCCTTGAGTAATCATCAACAAAGGTCACGAAGTATTCTGCCCCACCTTTAGATTTTGTTGTTGAAGGACCCCATACATCGCTGTGTACATAATCAAGCACCCCTTTACTCTTATGTTTTGCAGTTTTGAAGCTAACCTTGCACTATTTTCCGAACACACAATACTTGCAGAAGTTCAATTTACAAGTTTTTACTCCCTTCAACATTTTCCTTTTATGAAGCTCCATCAATCCTCTTTCTCCCATATGCCCTAACTGCATATGCCACAGATAGGTATCATCTGTATCAAATACTGCATCTGTAGTCACAGATGCTCCACCTATAACTGTGCTCCCTATGAGTCTGTATAGGTTTCCTGCTAGCTGTCCCTTCATGACAACCATTACACCCTTAATAACTTTGAGAACTCCACCTTCTGCTATGTACTTGCAGCCATTTGAGTCAAGTGCCCCCAAAGATATTAAGTTTTTCCTTAATTCTGGTACATGTCTCACATCTGCTAAGGTTCTTACTATCCCATCAAACATCTTGATTTTGATAGTGCCTATCCCAATGGTCTTACATACAGCATCATTCCCCATTAGGACAGACCCACCATTATATGGTTGATATGTATCAAACCAATCCATATGTGGACACATGTGATATGAACATTAAGAATCTAAAATCCAAGAATCAGAAGGTTGATTCTTACCTGATGATATAGAGAGTACATCTCCATCATCTCCATCTGAACTGTCAGCCACGCTAGCTTCCTCAGATGCCTTATCTACACCTTTCTTCTTTAAGTCCGCCTTCCTCTTCAAGCACTCTCTCTTCATATGACCTTCCTTCTTGCAATAGTAACAAGAGACCTTTGTCTTTGCCCCTTTTGATTTCGATCGACTCTTCCCAGATCCCTTCTGATTTGATCTCCCTCTTTCCTGCTCCTTGTCACCTCCGAAAAAACCTTCTCCTTGAGATTTCGTACTACTGGCCTTCTTCCTTGTATCATTGGACATGAGGGCAGCTGCGACTTCATCCATCTCAAGGGTTTCCTTCCCGTACAAGAGAGTCGTTACTAGATGATCATATGATTCTGGGAGCGACGACAGCAATAGTAACGCTTTGTCTTCATCCTCGATCTTAACCTCCAGGTTTGCAAGTTTACTTACGATCTGATTGAACATGTTAAGATGCTCTAATAGATTCGTACCTTCCTCCATCTATAGAGAGTACAATTGCTTCTTCACGAACAACTTGTTCGTTAAGGACTTCGTCATGTAGATGCTTTCAAGTTTCGCCCATAACTGCGGTGCAGAATCGATACCCACAACATATTGTAGGGCATCATCAGAAAGATTTAATCGAATAGCACTTACCGCCTTTTCCTCCATCTCTTCCCAATCTTCGTCAGTAATTTTTTCAGGTTTCTTCGACTTCCCCAACAACGTTTTCGCCAAACCTTGCTGTATTAGAAGATCCTTCATCCTTTGACGCCAGAGGGTGAAATTGTTCTTCCCATTAAACCTCTCGATGTCATACTTGACATTCGATCCCTTCCCTGCCATCGTGATAGTAAACCCTAGAAAACAGAAACCTAGAGCTCTGATACCAATTTGTAGAAACGCAACCCTAAAACGATGCAGAAGATAATGGAAAAACAAAACAAACAATGCACACGGATTTTACGAGGTTCGGCAAGGTTGCCTACGTCCCCGGTGAGATGAGATCCTGCTTCACTATCAATGGAGAATAGGGTTACAACGCTCTTCCTCACACCTCTCCGTATTGCTTGCATTACTGAGAAAGAAACCCTCGCTACAAATATATAGCGGAAAAAACCCTAATCCGGATCAAATTATTTGTAGAAACGCAACCCTAAAACGATGCAGAAGATAATGGAAAAACAAAACAAACAATGCAC
>NC_056566.1:24036146-24129436 GCF_013358625.1 Macadamia integrifolia | reverse complement strand
TTTTTTTTTGTCTTTTTTTTTTTTTACCCTTTCTCTTTCATATTCTTCTTCTTGATACTCTCCCATATTCCTTAGGATGAAAGGATTGTCACCTTGGAGAGCTAAGTCAGTTCTTACTAGCAGGAGATTGCCCAGTAGGATGTACTAATTCAAAATATGACACAGAGGTTGGAGTAGACTGGACTAGCATCTGCGATTTCCTTGGTACTCCATGGGGGTGATTCAGAGTATGGTTCAAATGATGACTTCACTTCTTAGAGACCTATTCCTGTAGTTCCTGAAATTGTAAACACATGTATATTTTTTTCTTTTTCTTTTTCCTTCCCCCTTTTATTTTGGCATCTTATGAATGAAAGTCTATCTTTGACACAAAGAGAATCCTTTTTTTTTTGTTTTTTATTTGTGGTTTGTAATGTTTTAGTAATAATCAATTCCACAACTCATGTCATAATTAGAATAATTAGGATAACATGAAAACCCAAATGCTTCTTCATTCCATTACCAAGTGAATTACATGGAAAGGAGAACAATTTTCCTACCAAAGATAGGATAGGTAAGTAACAAGGTGGGGAGAACTCTTGAGGTGGGTGAAAGCTCACTAACTCTTCTGGGTCCATCACCTCGAGCCCATATTGTTGGCCGATGTACGTGGAAAAATAAAAGGATGTATGAGTCAATCCCATCAACCTAACGTAATTGTAGCCAGGGGTCTTCATCATAAAATCTTCTTGTGGCCTCCCTGGGCATCCCTATACAATATCTCACACAGTCCTTTCCTATAGGTACTTTTCTCACTCAGTGATAAGGTTGAATTCCTAAACTTTCCTCCTATCCTGGTAGCAAAGGGCTCCAAGTGGGCCTCCTTCTACTGACTTTGTTGACTTCAGTTTCTCAAGGAGCCAAATCTGAAAAATAGCAGGACTCCCTTGATCATGATCTAGTCCAAATCTATGGCCATGGCTCATGTCATCAAATCCCTTGAATGTTTCTGCAAGAATCGTAGGGATGATGTCACCTCCTTTCTTCAACTGTTTTATCACCTCAATCAGGATGGGTGGTGCACCACGTCTGGGAGTTTAAAGAACGTAGAGAGCTATCATGTAAAGTAAATAAGCATACTGTGATCTCTGTTGATGGATTCCTTCCATTGGTAGATATTGGACGAAGATCTGGGCCACCTTCAGAATGTCAGTCTTCTCATATATGACGAATTGCTTCACTTGCTCTTCTTTCCATCTGAAGAAGTCCTAAATTTCCTCTGAATAATCTTCTTTTAAAGATGGAACAACCTGCCTTTGGGTGGAGATAACATACAAACTCAAAATTCTTTGAGAGTTGGACAGATTTCTACTAATCTAAACTGAAATACATGCAAGTTGGCATCTCAGTGTTGGGGCACCTGCCGGAGTAATAGGTGATGTAATTTCACACACCTGATCTGACCAAGAAATGTCACATTCCTGGTGCCCTCATGTTTATGTCCAAGGTCCATTTCCTCAACGTCTCATCCAATGAGCTCATACTTTTCCTAAAACCATCACAAACAAAAGAGATATGATGATTTATCAAAGCATTACTCATTAGCTAATGACTCAAAGAAGCCTTTACCATTGTTGCATCAAGCTCTTTTTTTTCGACTGATTAAGGATGGAGAATAAACTGGCCTGGATAAATTGGTGTTGGGTGGCAATTTTCTTTTAGGGGATGGAATTTGGGATAAGGGTTTGATGGACCATAGGTGAATGATAGATACCTAATGGCCTTACATGCCAAATGGCAATTCTTGGGGGATAGAATCCTGGATAAGAATTGACGGACTAATAAGGGAATGACAGATACCTAATGGCCTTGCATGCCAAATGGCGATTCTTAGGGGGAACAATCTATGATGATCTTTTAAGATACTTTGATTATTAATCGAGGAACCAATTTATTGACTTTAGACGGTTGAGACCACACTTGCACATGTCAAGTTGCCTACATATCCCTCGAAAGGAATCCGGTCTAACATAGTTCAGGCTATTCACCCTTTCAGACATAATATTTCTTGAGTTGATCCATGTTGACCAATTCGGGTATTTCTTCATCGCTGTGGTCTATGAGTTTCACAGCTTTGCTTAGTAAAATCTCCTTGACAATGAATGGACCAATCCAATTGGGATTGAATTTCCCTCTTGGGTCATGATTTGGGGCTCTTTGTTCTTGAAGAACAGGTTCACCCTCCTCTATGTTGCGGGGCTTCACATTTTTGTTGAAGGCCCTAGTCATTCTCAATTGATATTTCTTCAGATTATCCATGGCTTTCATACGCCTTCCAAAAAAATTGAGCTCGTCATGTCTGGCCTTCACCCATTCTCCTTCAGGTAGTTGACTATCAAAAAGCACCCTTAAGGATGGTACCAAGATTTCTACGGGTAGAACTGCCTTAACTCCGTATACCAAAGAGAAAGGGGTTGCCCCTATTGAGGATCGTACAGAAGTCCTGCTTTGGTGTTGTTCTTTCCAATGATATCGATATCCTAAGTGGAGAAGGGCCAAGGCTAACTGAGCGAATGCAACTCTGTTGGCAAGATATGTATAATGTTAGCAAATATCTGACACTTGTGGCATTTCTTAACAAAGTCCACACAATCTGCTTCTATTGTGTTCTTGTAATGTCCCAATCTAAGGATCTTCTTAGATAACATCTTAGCATTCATGTGGGGTCCATAAAGACCTTGATGAATTTCCTCCATGATAATTGTCAATTGCTCCACATCTACACACAATAACTGTATTCCATCGTAGGATCTTTTGTATAATAAATCTTCCTGAAGGATAATTGGGTGACATATCTCCTTAGAAATTTCTTTTCTCTGTCAGTTGCTTCAACTGGGTACTTCCTTTCCCTAATGAAATCCACTATATAAGTGAACCAAGACTGACCATCCATAGTGAGAGAGTTCTCCAAATTCTGATAAATAGGCTTGCTTCTTTGTTCCACTAAGAATGGTCGAACCCTAGCCATATGGTTACATTCTACCATGGAAGCCAAGGTTGCAAGGGCATCAGCAAACCTGTTGTTATCTCTATGGAAGTATTCGAACAAGATTTTCTCAAAGTGTTCAACCACTTCTTCCAGATGTTCTTGATATGGCTTCAACTTTTCATCTCTAGTCTTCCATTTTCCTTGCATCTGACAAATGATGATGGATGAATCATCCTAAACCTTGATCCTTTTCACTCCAATAGTCAAAGCAGTTTTGAGCCCCAAAGCACAAGCTTCATATTCGACAATATTGTTGGTACAAGGAAAATCGAGGTGAAATGATGAAGGCAAATAAAGACCGTCAGGAGTGACAAGCAATATTCCTGCACCGCATCTCTTCTGATTAGCTGCTCCATCAAAGAATAACTGCCATTCATTAACTGTGTCTTCTTCCTTTATTGTTGTGATCCCTTCATCAGGAAAGGCATCATCCAAGGATCTTCCATCTTCTGTAGGGTGGGTAGCCAAATGATCGGCTATGGCCTGCCCCTTTGATAGATTTTTGAGTAACATAGGTGATGTCAAACTCTGATAGCAAAAGCAACCAACTGGCCATCCTTCCTATTAGGGCTAGTTTCTCAAAGAGATATTTGATGGGATCCATCCTTGAGATCAAATGCACCAGATATAAAATCATATAGTGTCACAACCTTTTCATTGCCCAAATCAACGCAGCACAATTTCTTTCCAAAGATGTGTACCGTGTCTTATATTTCAGGAACTTCTTACTAAGGTAGTATATCGTATGCTCTGCCCCTTCTTTCATCTCTTTCTGTGCTAGCACAGAGCCCATGGAATATTCTCCCACTGATAAGTACAAGAGAAGTGGTTCACCTTCCACCGACGGTGTCAATACTGGTGGGTTTATGAGGTATCCTTTGATTTTGTCAAAAGCTTGTTAGCATTGGTCATTCCATTCTGTGGGCTAATCCTTCTTCAATAGCTTGAAAATTGGCTCACAGATGGTAGTCAATTGAGCTATGAATCTGCTAATATACTGGATGTGACCCAAAAATCCTTGTATTTGCTTCTTAATATGGGGTGTGGGTATTTCCTGAATCGCCTTGATCTTGATAGGGTTGACTTCAATGCCTCTTTTACTTACCAAGAACTCTAACAACTTTCCTGTTGTTGCCCTGAATGCACAATTCTGAGGATTCAACTTCAGCTGATACTTTTTTATTCTTTCAAAGAATCGCTTTAGCACGGGAATATACCCCTATCGATCTTTTGACTTCACTATCATGTCATCCGCATAGACTTCCATGTATTTGTTCATCATGTCATGCAATATGACCGTAGCTACTCTCTGATAAGTTGCCCCAAAGTTCTTTAATCCAAAAGGCATTACCTTGTAACAACTGGTTCCCTATGGAGTGGTGAAGGTTGTCTTCTCACGATCCTCTAGGTGTATGCTTATTTGGTTGTATCTTGAGAATCTATCCATAAATGATAATAAAGCATGCCTAGCTGTGTTATCCACTAATACACCAATGTGAGGTAATGGGAAGTCATCTTTAGGGCTCACTTTGTTAAGATCTCGGAAGTCTGTGCACATTCGTATCTTGCCATCTTTCTTCAGTACTGGTACAATAGTGGCCAACCATTGGGGGTATTTCACCACTTGTAGAAACCCTGCATTCCATTGCTTCACAACTTCTTCTCTTATCTTTTCACTCCATTCTGGATGCATTCTTCGGAGCTTCTGCTTTACCGTTTTTACCCCAGGGTAAGTCGGCAATTGATACTATACAATGTTGGGGTTGATACCAGGCATATCCTCATAAAACCAAGCAAAGACCTCGACGAATTCCTTCAGAAGATTAATCATTTGTTCTTATTCTTTGTCATCAAGGGTAGTGTAAATTTTTACCTCTCGAAGGCATTGGTCGGTTCCTAGATTAATAACCCGAGTATCCTCATGGATGGGTTGGGATTTCTTTGGTTTGCATTATTTTATTGATTTTTGATATTTATTAAGATCATCATCAGATAAAGGAGGCAAGTCATACTTGGAATTAGAAATTTCATTCATAAAGAAGGAGTAATAGACTCGACATACAAGGACTGTGGACTCTCCTCGAGAGGGGAGGCCAACACGAAATCATAAACAATAGACTCGACTATAGACTTGATAACTGGCTTGATGCTTTCACCAGGGGTATTCAGGTTGGTTGACTCAATAGCATGAATAAACTTGAAGTTTTCTCCAATACTTGTCCAGTTCAGGAACGGTTCGGTGGCTTGATGGATGAGGTGTGGCAAAGGGCCTTCATCTCCTTCTAAGAAAGTTGCTGCTGTTTCTTCAGTGGCGTAATAGTTCTTCTGGATGGATGCCTACTTCTTCACAAATACCGACTGATCAACCTCGTGCTCTTCGAAGCCAAACTTTTTGAGGGGTGAAGATTGGTGGAGACTGCTCAATCCTTTTTCTATAAAGTTCATCTTTTCAACCCTGTTGAGGGATGCCATCTCGGTGCCTCGGCCACATCTTTGACTACCTTCACAGACTTTCCCATTACAGTAGATTCGAGAATAGTACACGCAAACCATCATCCTTTGTGCTCTTCTTTGCTTTGTATACGCACTTCTTCCTCTAAAAGGATGAGGCTTAAGCTCATGTAGCTCTTGGGCTCTTGGTTCTTATAGGAGGGAGCAAATGTAACTTTTCAAATCAATGGAAGTGGTAGACTCCAGGTGAGCCTTATCTTCTTTTTCCATTCTCTTTTCAGGAGGACTCGAGGACTTGGTGCCTCCTTTAATAGGATCAATGTTGTAGGGTCACCAGAGGAAGACCCAATCTTAATTACTGTAATTTTTGTTATCCCGGTGATGCAACAACTGTCTTGATCACTTTCTTTGACTAGCATTTGTTGTTGTTCCACTTTATGAGTCACCCAGTCGAACTTATCTTGGAAAAATATTTCAAATCCTATTTGCCTCTTTGCGGCGGTTTCATCAAACCATGGCTCCACATTTCTGCAGAAAGGGAAATCCTCTCCTTCTTTTATAAAATACCCATTGAGAGTAGGATAGTAAGAGATGGAGATCTTCCTAGTCATCCTCAGCACTTTTTGTCTCTTGGTGCTTGGAGGAGTGTACCCAAGACCATTCTTTCCTTTGTTCACTGCCAAACTAGGCTGCTTTGGAACTCCTTGATGATATTTCCCTAGCCCCATGCCAGAAAAATATTGCATATTCTTCGTCATCTAATTCACCGGTGGACTCCAGATAGCTTCATAGTTAGCCGGGATTTCCTCATTTGGAACTTCTTTAGCAATAGCTGCACAAGTTGCATCTAATTCAAAACCACTTAGTTGAACTTCCTGGTCTTGTTCTTGTCCATTTTCAGTATTGGCCAAGGTGTTAACTACTTCAGGATCCCCAGCTACTATAATCACATTTCCTCTATAAATGAACTTCATTTTTTGATGGAGACTAGAGGACACTCCTTTGCATGATGCAACCAAAGCCTTCCCAAGAGCATGTTAAAAGTTATCGGTATATCAATGACTTGGAAGTCAATATCAAACTTCACCGGGCCATTCTTTATGGCAAGGGTAAGGATGCCAAGGATCTTCCTCTTGGTATTGTCATATGCCCATATGGTTTGAGTAGTTTGCCTCATTTCTTCCAGGTTGATGTCAATACTCTTTGCCGACCTCAAGGGTAGCACATTCAAAGCGGACCCATTGTCAACAAGAACCTAGGGAACCACCTTGTCAAGACATTCTACCTTGATGTGGAGAGCTCGATTGTGCTGAACCCCTTTGGGAAGCTCTAAATCTGAGAACGTCGAGGATTGCACCGTATATGTTGCCCCTACTATATGCTCGAGATGTGCCGAATTTATCTCGATTGGACCTGTACATTAGTGAGGGACTTCAAAACTGCTTCATGATGTGTGGGGGAGGCCATCTATAGTCCCCAAATTGAGATATTAGCCTGGGACTTCTTGAGTTGAGCCAAGATTGGGTTCTCTAGTTATTCCTTAAAGCTGTTGGTTCCGGCCTCACTAGTCCTTGACTGTTCCACTGCTAGAGCCTTGCCCTTATAGTCTCTTCCACTTCTAGTTTCCATCACATTGACAGGTTTCTTTATAATAATCTCTGTGGGATAACAATCTTCATCACCGCTATTTATTATGGTGATTATCCCTACCATGGGATTATCCTCTTCTTCTGATCCCCCTCCCTACTTAGGGTGGAAAATCGAGGTCCCCCAAAAAAATCCACAGCCCTGGCTCGTAACTTTTTGACTGCATTAGAAAGCTATTGGAATGCAGTGTCTACTGCCTCTGTGAACATGTCATCAGGCCCTATTTCCTCCAGATTGTTCAGCTGCTCATGGTAGTAATGATCACCGATAGTTACTTCACCTAGCATGTTGTCAATTTCTTCTACCCTTTCTTGCATCCTCAGTGTGTTGTAATACACTTCACACAGCTTTTTCTCCATTTCTAGTGCGGAGTTATGTTCATCCATATAGACTTGCATTAGCTCTCTAGATTCTTCATCATTTTCTGAATCTGATGTAGAATCATCTCCTCCCATGCAGAGGAAAGGGTGAATTCCACCTGTAAGATCAACTATTAGATCATCATCACCGATAGCATAGACTAAGAAATATGTCTGGTGATCCTGTGAGTAAAATTATGACTCATCATTATTATCATTATACCAAGGCCCTCGGTAGTCATCCTAGTCTGGATACTCATCATCCTATTGAGAATCAGAGTCATCTCCATCATTCTCATCCTTATTCTCGTCCCTATCATCGTCGTCATCATCATCCTCTTCTTCAATGATTTCCCCCTCACTTGGTTCTCCATCAGATTCCTCTTGACCATCAAATTCTCTTGCGTCCAATCGCTTATAGTATTCAGAGCGTATGGACTAGAAGATTTCCACAAGGTTAGACTTGACATCACTGGCTCAAAGTTGGATCAGATCTGATTCATCATCCTCTGCGTCACTCTCTATGTGGATTAGGGAGGTGTGCTCTTTGATCTGTTCTCCTATGGCCAATGTAGTTACTTCTCTGAAAAGATCATCTATAATCTCTTCAATTACATCTAGATTGTCCTCTGAAGATATAGTGGGTTGAATTAGAGAAGTGGGATCACCCTCCTGGTCTTCCCCTAATGCATTCACTAACCCTGTTGATGAAGTCATCTTTGGGGAGTCTGGTAGTGCAAGCATATCCTTCCAACTGTACCCATCCGTCCATCCTTATTTTAGGTTATATACCAAACGTTGAGAATGTGATTGGTATGAGGGTGATGATGGATATGAAGCAGATGGTATGATGATTGTGATACCCTACTTTTTAAATCCGGTCTAATTACACGGTTGACCCGGTTTAACCATGCAGGACCCGAACCGGAGAGGGTTAAGGTGGGTTCCTTATGGACCATGATGGCAAGGGTAACTTTGAACACCGATTGGCTGGACAAGTCCGAGTCAGTGCCAGAGGAGACGGATGTACCCAAGCCGTGTACATGCACATATCATAAGGCCATGTACGGATAAAGTAGGTATGTAGCCGTATCTTAAAGCGCATACGTATAATACACCTTATGCCGAGAGTGAGATTCGTGTCGAGAGTCAAATTCCATCAAAATCTCACTTGTTGGCCAATTTTTGGCCCTCAGGTGGGCGCATCCGCCCACCTGAGTGACCCACCTATGTGGTTCCTTAGTTGTTTTAGAAAGTATAAATAGCATTTATGAGTTTTCCATTTTTTTTATTTATGCCATTCGGGTGGTTAGTGAAAAGAGTAAAGAGGAGAGAGAAAAGGAGGGAGAAAAGAGAACGGAGAAGAAGAAAGGGGAGGAAGAGGAAGAAGGAATGGATTTAAGCAGTGCCATGGCTTGATCTTCCCATTTCGACGCCGGAAGAGTGATGCCCAACGCGAGATCTGCGTTTAGAGGTGAGCGAAGGCTATATTCCCTAAACTTTCACCATACCCAAGTAAAACCCTTGATTTGGGTAGTGTTTCTTGAGGTCTCGTGAATCCCCCTTGAGATGATGAATCTAAGGTTTAATAGATGGTTTATGTGTTGATTTTGAAGGATTTAAAGAAGTGTTTCCACGGTTGGAGGAGGATTGGTGATTTGAAGTGATTTTGGGGTTTTTGAACGAGTTCTTGAGTAAAGAAGGTAAGATGACTTCCAATCCTTAAATCTAACCTAGATCTAGGTTATAACCATCTTATGAGACTTTGAATGTGTGGAGGATGGGTTTGGAAAAACCCCATTTGATTCCCCAAAGGTTGGGGAAGGTTTCGGGGAAAATGGCATTTTCCCGCCAAGACCAGTGGGCCAAGACCGGTGGGCCAAATGGCCCGCCTGAGGGCACCCACCTAAGGGCACCCGCCTGAGAGGGTAGGCCCTCGGGGCCAACCTGCAGGCCCTACCGATGGGCCAACCTACCCGCGTATCTTAGCAGGGCCAACCGGTGGGCCCTACCGGTGGGCCGACCGACGGGCCAACCTGCCCATCGGTCATGACCGGTGGGTCAGGACCAGTGGGTCGACCTACTTGCCGGTCAGGACTGTGGGTCAAGAAAGGTGGGCTGTCCGACTCACCCGAGAGACTCCCAACGTGATTTCTACGTCCGAACGGACCCAAAATGGATGTGCGACCTTCTTTTAGGATTCTAAACATGATTTTATCATCAAATATTATTAGTTTTTACCCCAAAGTGGCGAAATGCTAACCCGTTTCACTTATGATAGGTTCACCAAAACTTACGCTTCTCGCAACGAATCTCACCCGTACCGGGCGTGAGTCCTTGTACACTACAGGTAAGCGGGGAGAGGATGTTTGACCTTGTTTCAAGGCTTGTTTGACATTAATTTAATTATATCTAGACTAGCCATGTCATCATGCAAATGCTATGTAGCTTAGCCATCCTCATATTTTTATGCCATGTGTGCTGTGTTTATTTTCTCAATGTCAAATGATGATGTGCTTATGTGATGAATGTTGGCATCATTGTGCATGATGCATTAATAGACTAGATGGCGTAGTCAGCTTGAAAACGAGTGCATTGGTGGCCCGTGGAATGGGATGCGGTGGCACTATGCAATCGTACTATGTCATATAGGAGCATGTGGTGTAGGATTATCATCTTCCTGTGCTATGACCCTTCCCAATAGGGGTTGAGGTGTTGGGTTACCATTTGGGGGAAAGCAGTGGTCGTGGTTGTCGGGTCACTATGGCGGTTAGACATATGCCCGGCTGGTCATTAGGACAGTCGACAACCCCAGTGATATATTCAAAAGGGCCAATCGTACTGTTTTTAAATTGTTGGAGTCAGCACCTTTATTTTTTGTCATTTACTTTTATGTTGAGAGCCGGTGGTCGGCATGCTTTACTTTTCCAAGTACTCATGGTGGGCCTTCTCCGACAGCCCTATGGGCGTATCGTTGGATGGAGTTCGCCGCTCGTACCCAGAGTATACGCGCACTGTGATTGTAGTAGCACTAAACCAAAGACTTAGTAATGTTGTTTAGGTGGATGTGATTAAAAATGAATTGCATAGCATATAGTGCATATGGTTGTGATTGTTGTGTGGACTATTGTGTGGTCCTTCTTTTCACTTACTGAGTTAGTGAGCTCATCCCACGTGTGTACCCCTTTTAGAGGATTTTGCAGGTCATCAACCTGAAGAGCAAGGGTTGGGCCCCACAGGTGAATTCCCTAAAGAGGATTGGTGGGTCCCTGAGGAATTAGAGCACAGCACGGATTACTCTTGCAAGGGCTATGTTGCGGGACCGCAGTTTTGACACCGAGCTAAGCTTTACTCTTTGATTATTTTTTTAATGATCCCTTTTGTGTACTTGATATGTAAATTGTATTCTTTTTGTGTAAATATCAAGCCTGCGTGCCCACATGTACTTAACTATGTACTACAATTTGGGTATCAAGTATAATGGGGATATTTACAGGTAAATTAAGTCTTCAGCTGAACTGTTGAACATTTTCTTAGTTGTGTGTAGCTGTGGTTGGTTACTGTATCAGATGATCCTGGCAGGTATAGGTTAACCGGAGTTAACCCTGTCACCGGTCCAGTTTTGTGTGAACGGGGTGTGACAACAGTGGTATCAGAGCGTGATGCTCTATTCACTCACAGCATACCATTTAGACCCCATAGAATCTATAATAGGAAATGGGATTGGGTTAATGTAAAAAAAAAACTTTAAAGAGTTAAAAGCCAAAGAAAGAAAGGAATAATAATGGTTGTAATTAGTTATTACATTCATGGCATGCATGAGAGAAAATGAAAGATTAACTAATTGATATCATAACCCATCAAGTACGAGTTTAACAAAATTTCGGCAGCATAATGGTGCAAAACGAGATTTCTAAAAATTTTCCACACAAACACCTGATAAGCAACATATATATAAATATCAAAGATCATAATTAACAAATGACACCACAACTAAACTACGCAAGTTATCAAACATACGAATTCGCCACAAACCACCAACAAAATATAACACCCCATAAATAAGTCCAATTACAGATAAAGTACAAAGAATGAGAAAAGAAAAGAAATATATAAGGATCAGCAACATGGAAACAGGTGAGAAGCTGGTGTGGACGGATGAGCGAAGTCCTCACAGATCATTATCATCGTCCAATACTACTACTCCATTCACCTAAGGTCTAGAGTTAACATTAAGCTGACGATCGTAGTAGTCAAACCTCGAGTTCACCAGCTGTACATCCCTCCGAAGTCAGGTAAAATCTACTAAAATGGCATTGGCCATTGTATCCAAGTCTTGGCCCAATCTGAGGAAGGAATTCTCTAAAGTAGCCTACCTCTCCAGGATGTTTTCCTCCCTAGAAGCACTCTCATTCAGTCTCCTTAGTAGCTGATCTTGCCCTTCCTTCAAGGCCCTCATGGTAGTCATCATGCCCTCAAAATCAGAGGTACCACTCTCAAGTGGTGGGGCTCTGTGCTATGAGCCTGCAGCTCTCATGAAGTCAGGATCAGTACCTCTTGAGTCAAGAGGCTCCTCCTCGCCTTAAGGAACATAGTCCTCATCCTCCTCACTAGACTCCTCCTCCATGGGAACATCCTCCCTATGGGCATTCCCCCTGTCCCTGCCTCCCTGAGCCCCTACTCTCTGAGGTACATCCATAAGTGTGTGGAGACCCATCCTCAGTAGGTTTCCTCGGTCGAACTTGTCCGCTGGAGTCTTCCCCTCCTCACCACTCAGGTCCACCCATGTGGAAACCCTCCATCCTCGAGGTGTGAGGTATGGTGCTCCATCGTCTTGAGGATGACGTAAGGCAAGCACAAGTTCTCAGCACCTCCCTCTAAGGCCCTATAAATGCAGAAGGCTAAGAAGGCTACCATGAAGCCCACCTGGTTCCGGTGACCTCCTCTGGGAAGCAAGTTGAACTGGACCAAACGAGCAAACACACGAACCTCTAGGTAAAATGATGTCTCGAAATCCGGATGCTCCCTGCTGCCACAGATGGTCTCATAGATGTGGTCCGGTGTCTCTAAACTTAAGAACGGGCCTATGGGCTTACTCTTGGGAGGACTGTAGAAACGGTGCCCAGCTGAAGAAATACCCAAAATGCTAGCCAGGGTGTCCACAGTCAACTGAATGTCCACCCCCTCCACCATGCTAGTTATCGCATACTCCCCATACTAGTAGGAGACCTCCAAGTTGCAGTAGAATCTACGAACCAGCTACTCATAGCACGGACGGTCTATGTGAAGGATAGACTGCCAACCCAATGCGGTGAACCTCTCCTGAAGTTGAACCTTATGGAAGTCATCAACTACCACAGTCTTCTCCATCATCACAGACCTCTTCAGGAAGGCCTGCCAGTTAGTTGCTGCCTCTGAATAGCGGAAGAGTTCCTCGTTGTAGTCGAAAGGATCAATAGGGGCAGGTTCAGGTCGCCTTATACGAGGGGCTAGGGAACTAGTCCCCGCACTCTTTCGTTTGGAAGCGGTGGTCTTACGCCGAGTGCCAGAGGATGCGGGCACTTTGCCTTTGCGAGATGACATCCTAGCAAGAAAAGAGGAGAAAGAATGGGTGAGCAATAAGAGGAAGCCCCAAAACCCAAGTCTTGCAAATCAAAATGTGACAAGTGAGGAATGCTAGAAAGTCTATGGATGAAATGCATGGCCAGTGACAAGATAGAAATTATGGCAAAACAGAAATGCGATAAAAGGCATATAAAGCATGGTAAGTAAGGAATGATAGAAAAACTCCAATTCTCAATGTGTAAGGTCAACCTAAGGAAAATGAAAAGTCTCACAATAGAGTAAAGCAAGGTCTTACATGTTCATGGATGAAATACCATCATTCTACAATCTAGAATATGCAAAAACATCTACTATTATGATATTGAGGTGAATGGAATCCACAAGCATGAAGGGATGGAAAGAGAATCAAAGAAACCCAACAAAAAGAGGTGGATTTTCATGGGAAGAAATGGAATTTCAAGTATACATGACTTTCCATGATCTCTACAATATTTCAAGTACAAATCAAACATAAGGCATTGCATTTGAGTTGTTAGTTGGGGAGAAAAGAGCAGAGATTGAAGAAAGCCCCAACTTAGAGAAAATTAGGGCACGGTTGGGTTTTCTTTCAAAAATTGAGATATAAATCCTAAAACTAGAGATAAATCACAAAGCAAACATCACATTTTCATAGAAACACTGTTCTATGGAAAGAAACACGAAAAAATTTCAAGATTGAGGACTATGCATGGTTTCTACCTCCAAAGCATACGTTTTAAGAAGAAAAAAATGGGGAAGAGACTTGGAAGTAGAGGAGTTGAACCTTCCCAAAACCCGTCGAATCGTTGAGTGAGATCGTGAGTGGAAGCGTCAAGGAGCTCTCAAAAAAATCCCCTGAGAGAGAAAGGGAGGAAGAAATGGGAGAAAAAGAGGAACAAGGGCTTAAAAGCCCTGTTCGTATTTCCACTCGGGTCAAACCGGCGGGCCGATCGGTGGGCCAACCTGCCCGCCGGTGGCAGCCCGTTGGTTGAGAGAAAACTTAAAAAAAAAAGGGGGGGGGAAGTGGGGGTGTTATTATATTATTATTATTATTATTCTTATTATTATTATAATAATATACCTGTGAAAAAAAAAGGGGTGTGTGGATAGCACCATATGGTCGAGTGGGACCATCATCCGACTTGTTGAAGCACAAGCACCGTATTTTTGGGATTAATCTATGGCTAGTTGTAAAACCTTCATACACTATAATACCCTGTGTGTTGGCATATGATTAAGTGCCAATATAAATTCTAAGGTGCTTAACCAATGTTGTGTATGGTATGTTCCAGGTGCAAGGATACGATGGTACGTACTAGATCCGGTAGCAATGCACGAGGTACCTCATGTGGTCCTCGCCCAGTTGGTCGACCACCGAATCCCAGGAGGTCCCGCTCTGTGGGGGCAAACCCCACTTTCACAACCTCTAGAGACCTTTAGTCAGGGTGTGGCATAAGGGGACCCACCTGTGACCACACTTTCGGACCCTCCACCGGTCATTATTCCGGGGGATGTTGCTACCATAATCCAGCAATCACAGCAGGCTTTCTAGCAACAAATGCTTCAGAAGCAGCAAGCATTTATGGCTGCTATACAGCAATAGCTAGACCTTTCACAAACAGGTCAACCTCCCCAGATACTTACTCCACAGGACCTGCCTGTAGGGTCTGGTACGGGGCCACAAGTGGGAGGTACACCTCCAATTCCACCATTCAGCTTTCCTGCATATGTGGTGCCCCCTCCATACCCTTACTATCCAGCTTATGCACCCAACTATCTGCCGACGAATAATACGTCAAAGGTAGTGGAGTAATTCAAGAGGAACTTGCCACCTGTATTCTCTGAGGTGGGGAGTGATCCTCTGGAGCCGAACCAGTGGATCCAAGAGTTGGAGAAGATATTTGAGGTGATTGAGTGCACTGAAGCACAGACACTTATTTGTGCGGGGTTGCAACTCAAGAAGGAGGCCAACTCTTGGTGGCAATCCTCCAAGCCCATATTGTTGGCCGCACATCCGGAACCCACCTGGGAACAGTTCAAGGAATTGTTCTTGGCCAATCATTACCCACGTAGCTTCAGGGATGGTAAGGAGACGGAATTTATGGCCTTAACTCAAGGGAGTAAGACTATCCTTGAGTATCAGCAGCAGTTTGAGAGCTTGTTCCATTTTGCCCCTAGGCATATGCGGACAGCTGAAGAAAAGGCTGTAAGATTTCTGAAGGGCCTAAGGGCATCCATTGGGTCTATACTTGAGGTCTTAGATTTGATAGACTATGGCCAGATTGTGCAGAAGGCCAAGACCATGGAAGATAAGCAGAAGGGAGAATAGTCCCTCACACCAGGGTTGTGGAAGAGGTCAAATCCATTTCCAGACATGGGCAACTCCTCCAAGGCGTACCATGGGTCTTATAGTTCTGGGCCTACATATAGACAGCCCTATAGGCCATCTGGCTACCCTCTTCGACCAGTTGGTGGTTCGGGCTCTACATCTTTCCGCCCAAACACTAGGAAGGTGCCTACAGGCCCAAGGCCGCCCCGACCTCCATCTACAGCTGGTCAAGTGCAGAGGGGCCCCGCCCCAATTTCCACATCACAGATCCATTGCTTTAACTGCCATTCCTATGGGCACTATGCTAAGGACTATCGGGTCAGACCAGCCTTGCACTCCAGTCAGCCCTCTGCGTACCGACCTCCCTTAAATCGGGGAAATCAACCGCAGGGAACGATGTATGCCCTATCAGCTGAGGAAGCCGAGGCCAGCACGGAGGTGGTAGCAGGTACATTCTAAATTTAAGAAATTCCTTATGTTATCTATTGATGACCTGCTGAAATTATATGCATTGTTACACTAGGTGTCTTATCTATATCGGGCTTACCAGCCTATGTCTTATTCGATTCAGGAGCTACACATTCATTCATATCTAAGAGATTTGCTGAGAAACTTGGTATGCCACCCAGGACCCTAGATCATGGGATGATTGTTAGTATGCCTACTGGTAAAGTTACACAGTTGAAGGAGGTGTATGGACAGTGCCCAGTGGAAATCAGTGGGAAGAAATTGGATGCACAACTCATTAAGTTCAATATGCAGAATTTTGACATTATACTGGGCATGGATTGGTTATCGGCCCATCGGGATAATGTGATGTGTGCTGAAAAATTAATCAGGGTGATTGATGATGAAGGAAAAGAATTGGTTTACCGAGCAGATAAAATGAAATGGGCGAGAAAGGTCCTCATCTCCGCCCTTCAAGTGGTAAAGTTGTTGGAGAGTGGATGTCAGGGCTACTTAGCATCGGTACTTGATGTTGATGCAAGGATTACACCTCTAAAAGAAGTAAAGGTGGTTAAAGAGTTTCCTGACGTCTTTCCAAATGATTTGATGCATTTACCGCCTGATAGAGAGTTGGAGTTTTCTATAGACTTGGTTCCTGGAGCAGCTCCAGTGTCTAAAGCCCCATACCGGATGGCACCAGCCGAACTGAAGGAGTTGCAGATGCAGTTGCAATAATTGTTGGAGAAGGGGTTTATTCCCCCAAGTGTTTCACCTTGGGGTGCCCCAGTATTGTTTGTCAAGAAGAAGGATGGTAGCTTGCGTATGTGCATTGATTACCGTGAATTGAATAAGCTAACCATCAAGAACCGGTACCCATTATCATGCATTGATGATTTGTTTGACCAACTGCAGGGTGCAAGGGTATTTTCAAAGATAGACCTTAGATCAGTTATTATCAGCTCAAGATAAAGAGCAGCGACATACCCAAGACAGCATTCAGGACTCAGTATGGTCACTATGAGTTCCTAGTGTTATCTTTTGGGTTAACCAATGCACCGGCAACATTTATGGATTTAATGAATCGAGTATTTCAAGATGTCCTCGATAAATGGGTAATTATTTTTATTGATGACATCTTGATATACTCTAAGACAGAAGAGGAGCACACTCAACACTTGAGGATGGTATTACAGAGGCTGCGAGAACAACAATTGTTTACCAAATACAGTAAATGTGAGTTTTGGCTTGAACAAGTTGGATTCCTGGGACACGTAGTGTCTAAGGCTAGAATCGAGGTGGATCCTGACAAGGTGAAAGCGGTGGTAGAATGGGAAAGCCCTAAGAATGTTACTGAAATTCGAAGTTTCTTGGGTTTGGCTGGGTACTACCGGTGCTTCATTAAGAATTTTGCTCGAATCTCAGCACCAATGACTAAATTAACCAAAAAGGGTGTGAAATTCGACTGGGTAGAGGAATGTGAGAAGAGTTTCCAGGAATTGAAGAAGAGGTTGGTGTCGGCCCCTGTGTTGACCATTCCTGAAGGCACAGATGGAATAACAATCTACACTGATGCTTCTAAGGTTGGTTTGGGTTGTGTCCTCATACAACGTGGCAAGGTAATAGTGTATGCATCTCAACAACTAAAGGAATATGAGAAGAACTACCCCACTCATGACTTGGAATTAGCCGCAGTCATCTTTGCCCTAAAGATTTGGCGACATTATTTGTATGGGGAGAAGTGCGAGATATACAGTGATCACAAAAGCTTTAAGTACTTTTTCACCCAGAAAGATTTGAACATGAGGCAGAGGAGATGGCTTGAGCTCATGAAGGATTATGACTGTGACATTCAGTATCATCCTAGCAAGGCTAATGTAGTGGCAGATGCGTTGAGTCGAAAGGCACAGACTGTGTCACTCTCATACTTAGCAGTCAGCCCATCACTTGTGCAGGAGGCGACGCTAATGGATGAAACCCTCTTATATGAAGGGGCAACCTTAGAGCTTAAACATCAACTAGAAGACCTTAAATGGCTGCTCTACAGGTGCATCCGTCTATTAGGCAAGAGGTGATAATGAAACAACCTTTGGATCCTGAATTGCAGCGGATCAGAATTAAGATTCAAGATCAAACAATGAATGACCCTGATTTTACTTTAGCCAGCGATGGGGCATTATTGTTTCGAGGAAGGTTGTGTGTGCCCGATGATTTGGATATACAAGACAAGATAGTGCGGGAAGCACATAGTTCCGAGTACTCACTCCACCCAGGAAGTACAAAGATGTAAAAGGACCTTAAACAAAATTATTGGTGGCCAAGCATGAGAATCACAATAGCCCTGTATGTGGCGACTTGTCTTACATGCCAGAAAGTGAAAGCTGAGAGGCATTGACCTTATAGTACACTTCAGCCACTCCCGGTACCAGACTGGAAGTGGGATAGGATCACAATGGACTTCGTCACCGGACTTTCATGCACACCTAAGGGGATGGATGCAATATGGGTGATAGTCGATCGGCTTACTAAGACTGCTCATTTCATTCCCATCAAGACCAAGTTCTCTATGGCCAAATTAGCATAACTTTTTATGGATAACATAGAGCACTTGCATGGAGTGCCGGTGAGCATTGTATCAGATAGGGACCCAAGGTTCACTTTCAGGTTTTGGAAAAGCTTCCAGCATGCCTTGGGATCACAATTGAATTTGAGTACTGCTTTCCACCCACAGACGGATGGTCAATCGGAGCGATCCATACAGATATTGGAAGACATGCTCAAGGCATGTGCAATGGAAATGTGTGGTAGTTGGGAAGATTATATACCCCTTATGGAGTTTACCTATAACAACATTTACCAAGCTACAATTGGGATGGCTCCGTATGAGGCATTATATGGTAGGAAGTGCAGGACTCCTCTGTATTGGGATGAGGTAGGCGAATGCCGAATGTTAGGACCTGAAATGATACAGATGACTTGTGACAAGGTCGATGTTATTCGAAAAATGATTAAAGCAGCTCACTCACGTCAAAAGAGCTATGCGGACAATCGCAGGAAAGACATTGAATTTTAGCCAGGAGAAAAGGTGTTTCTCAAGATCTCTCCTACAAAAGGGTTGCAAAGATTTTATAGAAAGGGGAAGTTGAGCCCGAGATACATTGGCCCATTTGAGATCTTAGCTCGAGTTAGCTCAGTAGCCTACATGCTTGCTTTGCCACCTTCACTCGAGAATGTTCATAATGTATTCCATGTATCCATGCTAAAGCGATATGTCCATGATCCATCTCATGTATTACCCGTGAAACCAGAATACCTAGAAGCGGATATGACCTATACAGAGCAGCCAACTGAAATCTTGGACTGAAAGGTGAAAACCCTTCGCAACCGCTCCATTTCATTCATAAATGTGCGATGGGCTAATCATTCACTTAAAGAAGCATCTTGGGAGAAAGAGGATGAAATCCAAGCCAAGTACCCTCATCTTTTCGAGCAACCAGGTACGTCAATTTTGAGGACGAAATTTTCAAAAAGGGGGGGTGAATGTGATACCCTACTTTTTAAATCCGATCTAATTACACGGTTGACCCGGTTTAACCATACAGGACCCGAACCGGAGAGGGTTAAGGCGGGTTCCTTATGGACTATGATGGCAAGGGTAACTTTGAACACCAGTTGGCCAGATAAGTCCGAGTCAGTGCTAGAGGAGATGGGTGTACCCAAGCCGTGCACATGCACATATCATAAGGCCATGTACGGATAAAGCAGGTATGTAGCCATATCCTAAAGCACATACGTATAATATACCTTATGCCGAGAGTGAGATTCGTGTCGAGAGTCGAATTCCATCAAAATTCCACTTGTTGGCCAATTTTCGGCCCTCAGGTGGGCGGTCACAGGTGGGTGCATCCAGCCACCTGAGTGACCCACCCATGTGTTACTAATGGTTTTTAGAAAGTATAAATAGCATTTATGATTTCTCTATTTTCTCATTTATGACATTCGGGTGTTTGGTGAGAAAAGTTAAGAGGAGAGAGAAAAGGAGGGAGAAAAGAGAACGGAGAAGAAGAAAGGAGAGGAAGAGGAAGAAGGAATGGATTTAAGTGGCACCAAGGCTTGATCTTCCCATTCCGACGCCGGAAGAGTGATCCCCAACACGAGATCTACGTTTAGAGGTGAGCGAAGGCTATATTCCCTAAACTTTCACCATACCCAAGTAAAACCCTTGATTTGGGTAGTGGTTCTTGAGATCTTGTAGGTTCCCCTTGAGATAATGAATCTGAGGTTTAATAGATGGTTTATGTGTTGATTTTGAAGGATTGGAAGAAGTGTTTCCACAGTTGGAGGAGCATTGGTGGTTTGAAGTGATTTTGGGGTTTTTGAACGAGTTCTTGAGCAAAGAAAGTAAGATGGCTTCCATTCCTTAAATCTAACTTAGATCTAGGTTAGAACCATCTTATGAGACCTTGAATGTGTGGAGAATGGGTTTGAAAAAGTCCCATTTGATTCCCCAAAGGTTGGGGAAGGTTTCGGGGAAAAATGACATTTTCCCTCCAAGACCGGTGGGCCAAGACCGGTGGGCCAAATGGCCCGCCTGAGGGCACCCACCTGAGAGGACAGGGCCTCGAGGCCAACCGACGGGCCCTACCGATGGGCCGACCAGTGGGCCAACATGCCCGCCGGTCCTAGCAGGCCTTCCGCCTGCACCGACGGGCCCCTACAGGCAGGCCGACCTGCCCGTCAGTCATGACAGGTGGGTCAGGACCGGTGGGTTGACCTACCCGTCGGTCAGGACCGGTGGGTCATGACAGGTGGGCTGTCTGACCCACCCAAGAGGCTCCCGGAGTGATTTTTTCGTCTGAATGGACCCAAAACGGACGTGCGACCTTCTTTTAGGATTCTAAACATGATTTTATCATCAAATCTTGTTAGTTTTGACCCCAAAGTGGCGAAATGCTAACCCCCTTCACTTATGATAGGTTCACCAAAACTTACGCTTCTCACATCGGATCTCACCCGTACTGGGCGTGAATCTTTGTACACAACAAGTAAGTGGGGAGAGGACGTTTGGCCTTATGTTAAGGCTTGTTTGGCATTCATTTAATTGTATCTAGACTAGTCATGTCATCATACAAATTATGTGTAGCTTAGCCATCCTCATATTATTATGACATGTGTGTTATGTTTATTTTCTCAATGTCAAATGTTGTTGTGATTATGTGATGAATGATGACATCATTGTGTATAATGCATTAATAGACTAGATGCCGTAGTCGGCTTGAAAACGAGTGCATTGGTGGCCCGTGGAATGGGACGTGGTACTATGCAATCGTACTATGTCATATAGGAGCATGCGGTTTAGGATTATCATCTTCTCGTGCTATGACCCTTCCCAACAGGGGTTGAGGTGTTGGGTTACAATTTGGGAGGAAGCAGTGGTCGCGGTTGTCGGGTCACTGTGGCGGTTAGACATACTCCCGACTAGTCATTAAGACAGTCGGCAACCCTGGTGGTGTATTCAAGATGGCCAATTGTACTGCTTTTAAATTACTGGAGTCAGCACCTTTATTTTTTGTCATTTACTTTTATGTTGAGAGTCGATGGTCGGCATGTCTTACTTTTCTGAGTACTCATGGTGGGCCTTCTCCGACAGCCCTATGGGCGTATCGCGGGATGGAGTTCGCGGCTTGTACCCAGAGTATACGTGCACTATGGTTGTAGTAGCACTAAACCCAAGACTTAGTAATGTTGTTTAGGTGGATGTGATGAAAAATGGATTGCATAGCATATAGTACATATGATTTTGATTGTTGTGTGGATTGTTGTGTGGTCCTTCTTTTCACTTACTGAGTTAGTGAGCTCATCCCACGTGTGCACCTCATTTAGATGATCTTGCAGGTCACTAGCCTGAGGATCAAGGGTCAGGCCCCACAGTGAAATTCCCCGAGGAGGATTGGTGGGTTCCCGAGGACTATGAGCACAGCACGGATTGCACGTGCGAGGGTTGTGCTGTGGGACCACAATAGTGACTCCATACAGGGTTACTTTTTGATTCTTTTGACGACCCCTTTTGTGTACTTGATCTGTAAATTGTATTCTTTTTGTTTTTTGTATAAATATCATGTCTACGGGCCCACATGTACTCAACTATGTATTACAATTTGGGTATCAAGTATATCTAGGATATTTATAGGTAAATTAAGTCTTCCGCTGAACTGTTGAACATTTTCTTAATTGTGTGTATGTTGTGGTTGGATACTATATCAGATGATCCTGGAAGATTTGGGTTAACCGGAGTTAACCCTATCACCGGTCCAGTTCTGTGTGAATGGGGTGTGACATTACCAGTTTGTTTCTCTACTTTTGCTTTATTGTTCTTAAAAGCTTCTAATGCTTCATCTTTATGAATAAGAAGGTAGATATACATATTTCTGGTGTGATTATCTATAAAAAAGATGAAGTATTTCTCACCATTTAGACATGGTGTGGGAAATTGTCCACAAATATCGGTATGTATGATTTCTAAGGTCTTTGTGCTTCTCTTAGCACCATTTTTGGACTTATTTGTTTATTTTCCCTTAATACAATCAATACAAATGCCAAAGTTAGTAAAGCCTAAAGCCTCAAGGATTTCATCCTTTATTAACCTTTTCATTCTCTTAATGGAGATATGTCCTAATCTTTGGTGCCATAATTTGGAGGATCTTTCATTTGTGGTACAATGCTTGTTTCCAATATTAGATGAACCAGACAGTAAATTGCGTCCATAAGATGAATCTAACTGCAACATATATAATCCATTTACTAAAATACCAGAACCTGCATCAATATTGTTTTTCTGAAGGGTAAAATAAGTACCATTAAAAACAAATTTAGAACCAAATAGTGCCAATCTAGACACTGACAATAAGTTCCGATTAAAAGTAGGAATATAAAAAGTCTTGTTCAAATCTAAGACAAATCTAGATGACAGAATCAATCTGTAGACTCCAATAGCTTCGACTTGAGAGTGTGTCCTTTCAGCAGAATGAACATGTTGCTCACTTAATGTTGGCAGCCTTGTCTCCAGAAAGCCCTGCATAGAATTGGAAACATGAATTGTTGCACCAGAATCAATCCACCAATTTTCATAATGAGAATTTACAAAATTAGACTTATAACAGACAAAGGTTTGAAAGTTACCTTTCTTTTTCAGCCACTGTTTGAATTTGGAGCAATCCTTCTTCATGTGTCCTATCTTCTTGCAGAAGAAGCACTTGGAAGCCTGCTTGATGCCTTTTTTTCTTGATAGGCTTCTTCCATTATTTCTTCTTCTAGTTAGACTTAGTGGATTGTCCTTTCTCATAGGTGGTTGCTAGGTGTATACTCTCATTTATTTCCCTTTTGAGTATTTTCTCCTCTTGAACACACATGGTCAACATTTCATTGAAAGTCCATTCATCTTTATGTGTGTTAAAAGAAATCTTAAAGGGACCAAATTCCTTAGGAAGAGTGTTCAGAATGTAGTACAGTAGAAAATGTTTAGAATTGACCAATTTCAGAGATTGTAGGCGGGTTGCAATATCCTTAATATGCATTATGTGAGCCCTCACACCCTTACTTGGATTGTATTTAATAGAGCTAAACTGACCAATGAGTGTCATGGTAACTGCTTTATTAGAACTAACAAACTGAGATTCTATGGCCTTAAAATATTCCTTGATGGTATCACATTCAAGAATAGACCCCCTGATGCTCAAATTAATGTGAGTCTTAACTAGAGACTTACAAAAGTTGTTAGAGCGTTCCCAGTCCTTATGATAAGCTATCTCATCTGTAATGATATTTGTAGTGAGAGCATCAGGCTTATTATCTCTAATTGCTAGATCCCAGTTCATGCACATGAGAGTAAGGTTAACCTTCTCTCTCCATTCAGCATAATTGTCCCCAACCAATATTGGGAGACGGAATTGGTTATCTAACATAACTACAAAATAAAATCTACTATAAATCAGTATGCTCAATTAAAGTGACAACAATACTAAAATTAACACATGTTATTTTAGTGATAAAAATCAAGCTCACTACAACTTGCCTGTGGGCTAGGATTGCAAGTTACTATGATTTCATTTCTTTATATTGAAAATAATAAGTATTTTAATTTTTAGTGTTAGGCTTATGTAAATTACAAGCTACCTGTGGGCATCAACTGTAATTAACTGTAATCTAAAACTAAATGACAAGACTAGAATGTATCTCATCAGACAAGCATAACTGTGGGCATCAGCTGTCTTAATGTTCAACATTACTATCTTATCCCAACTTCCTTGCACTAAAACAAACACTACATGTGGGCATCATGTTTATTTTGTACAGAAATTGCAAAATTAAGATGCCTTTTCTATATTTATAAGATTGCCTCAAACCATTATGAGATTTTAAAATGATGGAATATGTGGCATACAAATCCCCTTAATGACAATCTTGTAAATACAGGATAACACTTTAATGTTATGAGTTTGCATGATTTATTAGATTCTTAATTAGGTTATGTTTTCACATAATAAATAAATAAATAGCATGCTCATATTTTCATATAATAAGTAAATAAATAAATATCGTGCTCATAACATTAATTTGAATCGAGATAAAACACTAAAATTGTATACTTTATAGCCATAATGCAGCCAAACATACCCTTATGTCCCTAATTTTTTTTTTTTTGGATTTATTTCAATGCTTTCTTTATGTCTTTATGGAACATTAAAATATCATTGACAGGACCAAATTACATACTCCCACTGTTTTAAAGTATCTTAGGGTAAAAATGGTTCAGAAGATCCAACAATATATTTTAATAAAGTCAGAAAAATTATTTTTCTGAAATATCTCTGTCAGATTTATTTCACAGAAATATTCAAGGTTGTAATTGAACCAATTAATCAAACCAAAAGAACCAAATGGTTCAAAAAACAAGTTTTCGGGTTGATTGTGATAGATCTGATCCGACACATGTTAGCACCATAAACATGTAGGCCTTTCTTCATTTTTTTTTTTTTTTTTTTGTTTGCCAACGTGGTTCTTAACATGAATCTGAAGTTGAATCGATCTACCAGAAGGATGGGCCACGGATCCAGCCCATACAATGCAGATTTTGTACACATGGGGACATACTAAACAGGTTTTAAAAAAATGGGCCCAATTAAAGACAATGATTGTTACTAGAAAGGTCGCCATACCCTTCTCACGATTGCAAATCTTTAATATGAATAATTTTAATATTAAATCTTATTTATGAGATAATTAATAAACATTTATTAATTGGGTAAAGTGATTGAACCCCACATTATGTGGAACCGTGCTTGCCCATATCACTTCTATACGATTTCTACCACATTATTTTTTTTTCTACTTTTTAAACAACCCACAAATCGTACAGTTTTCAAAAACCTTTGGTAGAGAAGTGGGAAAGTCAAACACTAAAGCCTTTAAATGCCTTTTGTCATCCAATGCACTGTTAACATGTGTCAGGTACTTATTACTAACATTAAGAAAGAGCAAAAAATCCCTCACTGATTTAAAAAATTACACCCATGTGTAATCCCATGTTTACATTTACCAATAAGAAGATGACACATGACAAAGAGTATAATTAACCACTTTAGGAAAAATATAAAGTAAGACTTTAACAATATAAAATGACAGGGAATATTCCTATCATCTTCATTATTGCATTAAAACATAGGAACCGACCATGGCCGCTGCCTTCACTGGTCATCGGTCTACGGCTCCCTACAACGTCGATGCCAACTCCGATTTAGAATTCTATTACCGACCAAAGCCGATCCATTAAAGTAGGGAGAAAATTTTAATTAACGGTATGCATAGGCTGCGGCTCAACAAATGTGTTTCAATTCATGGCCGTTTATGGCAAAAAAATATAGACAATATAAACATCAAATGATGGTCAGGAGGCTGAAAGCCTCGAATTTGATACCACCTGTAGACTAAACTAAAAAGATGGAGAATGCAGAACTTACCTCCACCATTTGGACCGATGTTTACCATCGCAGACCAATCATTAATGATGCTTTCTGTTCACCGGGGAGATGTTGCAAGCGGTAGTGAGCAACGATTAATAGTTGAAGTAGGTGGCTAAAGATTGCTTTAAGGTCTTCTTGTTTCTCCTCTTGTCTCTCTATCTCACTCAATGATGGACAAAGTCAGTATTTCATATAAGTGAAACAAGGGACCCCCAATCCCCTATATCTCTTATATTTGGTAACTATCTCCCATCAAGCTGGTTACCTAAGGGAGAGGGAAACGTGCACTACACCACTACTACTGATGATATGGCACAAGATGCCACATCATCTTACAACAGAAATTTTCACCTTCCATGATTTTCTTAAGAAAATAATAATTGAATCTTTCTGTTTAAATTAAAGGGAGCGGAATAGGAATGCTAACGGGATACAAAGGTATTAGGAATGCTAGCGAGATACTAGCAATAGAATTTGTTTATCCTAAATATAACCGTTGGATTGAAATAAGAGTTTTAAGGCTTCTATCCACCGCTACTACACTTTATCTCTCCCCTAATTCTATTTCCATTCAAGTCTAACGATTCAAGCACGCTGGAACGCCACCAAAAGCTGCCAGAACAATTCATTGTCTACCTCTCCATTAGAGTTTTGGCAACCGACAAGGAAAGGCAAGGGGGAAGAAGAAGAAGCATAGGTGGTCTGAGGACCAAATATATTAGAGAAATCGAACTCTTCATCAGATATGGGTGCGAGGTGAGGACACCATCTCTCTCCCAGTTCTCTGATTCAAGAGAGTGTTGGTGTACGATGTCTTGTATTCCATCGCAGTTCAATCCAGGGAGTACTGGTGTAGCACCTCGACAGGCAGGACAACGGTCCCACTAGCCGATTAGCCGGACGTGGGGGTTGCACGGGGGGCAGGAGACCCCTTGCATAGTAGAGGGTGTAGTGGTGCGCAGCCCCCACTCGAATTTTTATTTGAGGGTAATTGTGTACTTTTCAGATTAGGGTTTTTTGCTATATATTTGTAGCGATGATTTCTTTCTCTGTAATACAAGTAATACTGAGAGGTGTGAGGACGAGCGCTGTAACCATATTCTCCATTAATAGTGAAGCAGGATCTCATCTCACCGCAGATGTAGGCAACCTTGTTGAACCTCGTAAAATCCGTGTGCATTGTTTGTTCTGTTTTTCTATTATCTTTTACATTTTTTTAAGGTTGCATTTCTACAAATTGGTATCAGAGATCTAGGTTTCCATTTTCTAGGGTTTACTATCACGATGGCAGGGAAGGGATCGAATATCAAGTATGATATCGAGCGGCTCAATGGGAAGAAAAATTTCACTCTCTGGGGTCAAAGGATGAAGGATCTTCTAATACAACAGGGTTTGACAAAAACGTTGTTGGGGAAGTCAAAGAAACCTGTAAAAATTACTAATAAACATTGAGAGGAGATGAAGGAAAAGGTGGTAAGTGCTATTTGATTGAATCTTTCTGATGATTCCATATAATATGTTGCGGGTATCGAATCTGCACCGCAGTTAGGGGCAAAACTTAAAAGCATCTACATAACAAAGTCCTTAACGAACAAGTTATTCGTGAAAAAACAATTGTATTCTCTATATATGGAGGAAGGTACGGATCTATTAGAGTATCTTAATATGTTCAATCAGATCGTAAGTAAACTTGTAAACCTCGAGGTTAAGATCGGGGATTAAGACAAGGCGTTACTGTTGCTGTCATCGCTCCTAGAATCATATGATCACCTGGTAATGACTCTCTTGTACGGGATGGAGAACCTTGAGATGGATGAAGTCGCGACTACCCTCATGTCCAATGATACAAGGAAGAAGGTCAGTAGTACAAAATCTCAAGAAAAATGTGTTTTTGGAGGTGATAAGGAGCAGAAAAGAGGGAGATCAAATCAAAAGGGATCTGGGAAGAGTCGATCAAAATCAAAAGGGACAAAGACAAATGTCTCTTGTTACTATTGCAAGAAGGAAGGTCATCTAAAGAGAGAATGCTTGAAGAGGAAGGCGGACTTGAAGAAGAAAGGTATAGATAAGGCATCTGAGGAAACTATCGTGGTTGACAGTTTAGATTGAGATGATGGAGATGTACTCTTTATATCATCAGGTAAGAATCAATCTTCTGACTCTTGGATTTTAGATTCTGGATATTCATTTCACATGTGTTCACATAATGATTGGTTTGATACAAATCAACCATATAATGGTGGGTTTGTCCTAATGGGGAATGATACCGTATGCAAGACCATTGGGATAGACACTATCAAAATTAAGATGTTTGATGGGATAGTAAGAACTTTAGCAGATGTGAGAAATGTATCAAAATTAAGTAAAAACTTAGTATCTTTGGGGGCACTTGACTCAAATGGCTGTAAGTACATAGCTAAAGGTGGATTTCTCAAAGTTATTAAGGGTGTTATAGTTGTCATAAAGGGACAACTAACAGGAAACCTATACAGACTTATAGGGAGCACTGTTATAGGTGAAGCATCTATAACTACAGTTGCAGGATTTGATACAGATGATATATATCTGAGGCATATGAGGTTAGGGCACATGGAAGAAAGAGGATTGATAGAACTTCATAAAAGAAAACTATTGAAGGGAGTGAAAACTTATAAACTAAACTTCTGCAAGTATTGTGTGTTCGGAAAACAATACAAGGTTAGTTTCAAAACTATATAACATAAAAGTAAAGGGGTGCTTGATTATGTACACAACAATGTATGGGGTCCTTCAACAACAAAATCTAAAGGTGGGGCAGAATACTTCGTTACCTTTGTTGATGATTACTCAAGGAAATTCTGTATCTACTTCATGAAGCATAAAAGTGAGGTGTTCATTAAATTTAAGGAATGGAAGGCTGAGGTGGAAAGGATGACAAGAAAGAAAATTAAGTACTTGAGAACAGATAATGGAGGGGAGTACATGTACAAACAGTTTCTAGAATTGTATAAAGCTGAAGGGATTACACGTCACTTCACGGTTCTAAAGACACCACAGCAAAATGGTGTAGCTGAAAGGATAAACATAACACTTTTAGAAAGAGCTCAGAATATGAGGTTAAATGCAGGGTTGAGCAAGAGACTTTGGACAGAAGCAATGAATATGGCGATTGATTGTAAAATTTTTGAAGAGGTATGGATAGAAAAATCAGTAGATTATTCTATTCTAAAAATATTTGGTTGTCCAGCCTATGCACATGTTGAGAGTGAGTAACATTCCAAAGTTAGACTTAAAGTCTAAGCAGTACATCTTTTTTGGTTTTAAGAAAGGCGTAAAAGGATTTAAGTTGTGGGATCCAAGTTCACAGAAAGTTGTGGTTAGCAGGGACATTGTGTTTGATGAGTCTCATATGGTGAAGTCAAAATGTAATTCACAAACAGTTGGTGAAAATAAAGAAGGTTCTACTGTGCAGGTGAAGTTAAGTGAGTCAGAAATGATAAGAGAAAATGAGTCATCCAGTGACTTACCAGGACAACAGAAAGTTATAGAAGCTCTCTATACTGTAGCAAAGGGTAAAGGGAAGCGTACTCAAAAATCACCTATGAGATATGGGTTTGAGGATATTGTTGCCTATGCCCTCACTATAGGTACAGGTGATCCATCTTCCTACCATGATGCTTTGAGTGATGCAAAATATGATAAAAGGATGGCAGCTATGATGGAGGAAATGGAGTCTCTGCAGAAGAACAAAACTTGAGAGATTGTGGAAAAAACCAAAGGAAGAAAAATCATTGGGTGTAAATGGGTCTTTCATAAGAAAGAGACAGCATCTGAGAAGGAGCGTGAAAGGTATAAGGTCAGACTTGTAGCCAAGGGCTATGCACAGAAGGAGGGGATAAACTACAATAAAATATTCTCTCCAGTGGTGAAACACACTTCAATCAGGGTACTACTTGCTTTCGTGGCCATGCATGATTTGGAGCTTGAACAACTTGATGTAAAGACTGCATTTCTTTATGGTGACTTGGAGGAATAGATTTACATGGAGCAACTTGAAGGTTTCAAGGTGCAGGGAAAGGAATATCATGTTTGTCTGCTTAAGAGGTCGCTTTATAGTCTTAAGCAATCTCCTAGGCAGTGGTACTAGTGTTTTGATTCTCACATGATGAAAATTGGCTATCCAAGAAGTGAGTATGATAGTTGTATTTATTATAAAGTGTCAAGTGATAATTTTATTATTTTGTCGATGCTTTATGTTAATGATATGCTCATTGCTGCAAAGAACAAACATGATATAGTCTCCTTGAAGTCTTTGTTGAGTGCTGAATTTGAGATGAAGGATCTTGGTGCTGCTAAGAAGATCATTGGAATGGAAATCCTTAGAGATAGAAATGCAAGTAAACTTTGGGTAACTCAGAAGAGGTATATTGAAAAGGTGTTAGAGCGTTCAATATGGAAAAGGCCAAGTTGGTTAGCACTTCGTTAGCCAGTCAGTTCAAGTTATCTAAAAGGAAATGCCCTACAACACATGAGGAGGTAGAGCATATGTCTCAGATCTCGTATGCTAGCGCAGTTGGGAGTCTTATGTATGCTATGGTTTGTAGCAGGCCAGATTTGTCTCATGTAGTCAGTGTTGTTAGCAGATACATGAGTAATCTAGGGAAGGAGCATTGGAATGCAATTAAGTGGATCTTCAGATATTTGAGCAAGACTAAAGATATAAGTGTTATGTTCAGTGGTAAGGGAAGTTCCACAGAATTGGCGGGTTATGTTGATTCTGACTATGCCGGTGATTTAGACAAGAGGAAGTCTACTACCGGGTATGTATTTACATTGGCTGGTGGACCTATATCATGGAGGGCAATGCTTAAGTCTAAAGTCACATTGTCCACTACAGAGGAAGAGTACATGGCGACAGTTGAGGCTGCCAAGGAAGGAGTCTGGTTGGCTAGATTAGTTCGTGAGTTGGGGTTGGAGCAAGGAGGTATAGTGTTACATTGTGATAGTCAGAGTGCCATACATCTTACAAAGAATCAAGTGTTTCATGCAAGGACAAAGCATATTTATGTGAGATTTCACAATATCAGGGAGCTTGTGTCAGAAGGTAGTGTTCACTTGAGAAAAATTCATACAGATCACAATCTTGCAGATATGTTTACGAAGTCAGTTACTACAGAGAAGTTCGAGTCCTGTTTGGACTTGATTAATATTACTCATTGTTGAAGATGAGGGACACACCAAACAGGTGCGGGTTTGTAATGAGGTACAAGGATGAAGACGTCTACAGGTTATCTTACAGGAGGCTTGACAGAATTCAATCTAAGGTGGAGATTGTTGGTGTACGATGTCTTGTATTCTGTCGCAGTTTAATCCAGGGAGTATTGGTGCAGTACCTCAATAGGCAGGACGGCGGTCCCACTAGCCGATTTACAAGCCGTGGGGGTTGCCTACCCCCTGCATAGTAGGGGGTGTAGGGGGCGCAGCCCCCCGCTTGAATTTTTTATTTGAGGGCAATTGTGTACTTTTTGGATTAGGGTTTTTCGCTATATATTTGTAACGAGGGTTTCTTTCTCTATAATGCAAGCAATATTAAGATGTGTGAGGACAAGCACTGTAACCCTATTCTCCATTGATAATGAAGCAGGATCTCATCTCATCGGGGACGTAAGCAACCTTGCTAAGCCTCGTAAAATCCGTGTACATTATTTGTTATGCTTTTCCATTATCTTCTACGTCGTTTTAGGGTTTCCTTTCTACAGAGAGACCAAATTCCAAATCTAGTTTTGGATTTTATTTGATTTCTTAAGTAAAGCAGGCAGATTTGGATAGTTGGGTTTTGGTCTTAGCTCACGGCGCTCTGTTTTTTGTATGTATATGTCTTTTGATTGAAGTTTTAGGGTTTTGACTTGCTCCAAGCACGCAGGCACCGATCACCATTCCTCAGCTCTCACCAAACTCACTTCTCCACCAGACAGTCTATGAACCTCAAACCTCAACTACCCAAATCCTCACTCCCCATATTAGGACTTAAAAATTCCAAATTCTTCCTCCCTTCTGCAATTTTATCTTCTTCTTTTGCTGAAGTTGAGGGTGAAGAAGAAGCATTTCTGAGTAAACAAAGCCATGATGATGCAAAACCTGATCACTTGCCTGGTATGGCTAAGGCCTTCAACATCTCCTCCAGCACAGCTTAATTTCTATCTATATAGCTTTTGCTGCTCTGAGTCTTCCACTTTTCATGACATCTTTGGGGCGCGGGTTAGCATTGAAGATTAAATTGCTTTCTTATACAACACTGTTGTTTGGGTTTTACATGGCTTGGAACATTGGAGCTAATGATGTTGCCAATGCCATGGGCACTTCTGTGGGTTCGGGTGCTCTAACACTTCGATAGGCAGTGCTAACTGTAGTAGTTTTGGAGTTCTCTGGGGCCCTGTTGTTGGGGACCCATGTGTCTGGCACAATGTAGAACGGAATGGTGCCATTCCATTTGAAGCTCAGATTCTCCAGCTTCTACCTACTTGGTCTTGGCGCTCTCAGACTCAACAACCAAATTAATTATTAATGGGGGAGAGGGAATTGGAATCGGAATCAGAATCAGAATCAGAACCGGAACCGATGTCAGAGCTGGAGACGAAGAGGAAGAAGAAGGGGAAGGAAAGTAGCGGCAAGAGAGTGACATAGATTAGATATACACTATATTTAATCAATGACATATATTTGATCTATCTAATCTAATGGCAAATAAATGCTAGCATTCCTAATACCTTTGTATCCCGCTAGCATTCTTTTCTTTTTCCCTTAAATTAATTATTTGTTTTAGATTACTGCTTTGCAGATCCATAAAAGAAGGATTATAGAAATTGAGTCGCCGTGCTTGCGTGGGGCTTATTTGCTACCTAAGCTGCAGACTTGGCTTGCTTGCAATTATTATATTTTATAATAAAATTGGATTGAATAATGGGAGAATCCAAAACAATCACATTTTACACCAAAACAACATAAGAAGTTCATGGTTCAAAATTTTCATCACATGTCGGCTTGAACAACCATTAAAACTTGCAAATTTTACCAATCAATTCTAGCCCTGTATGGGGTTGCTACCACTTGTTAGACCTTTTAGAGATTCATATTAAACTCTAATTGATTCTAATATAGAAACAAAAACACGATGAATAAAGGTCCCTTAAACAATAGATGTAGTCTCTCGTGAACAATGATGAAAAACTACACAGAGGAGTCCCTTCCGCTCAAATCTTATGTAGTCTTTCACCCTTGGAGTTCTCTCATATGCATTAACTCTTCGAGGGGAATTAGTGCTTCCAAACAATGTAAATGTTAAAGGTTACGGCTTCAGGAATTGTTAGCCTCTATTTATAATAGTCCCTTAACCCTAATCTACTCTCACGATAGATTGGGTCAAGAATATTCCACCTGGAGTGGGCCAGATTAGCTGGGGCCCAATAGATCACTCTGGATCAGTTAAGCCCATCAAACCCAACACTCCTCCTTCCCCTATGTTTGCTACATCATTTCCTACTACAGATTACACTAACTTGCCTAATATAGACTATCCTATTATTATTTGTGGTACCTCTTTCGATCATATGTCTAAGGAAGTAGCAATGGGCGTCCATTGTTATTTACAAAAATCAATTTAAATTGTTTCCATAGATTATGGAATGATAGAAAGTACGATTGAGGCAAAAGCGAGGCGAAAATTCTCCAAAAGATCCAAGGATCATTATTATTAGGCAACAAATCCATAGAGGCTTGGACAGATTCTCTGATGTTAATGAAGATGCTCCCAAAGAATGATGAGGTTGTTTGGCCTTCAGATTGTTTCTGTGTTCCATTTGATATAAACAGATTAATGTTGTAGTAATTTTTAACGGGCAGGTGTTTTCTGTTCACGAGAAGTTCCTGTGCCACAATCAGATGTGCTTGTCTGTGGCTTGGATAGATTCTTTAATGTTAATGAAGATGCTCCCAATGAATGATGAGGTGGTTTGGCCTTCAGATTGTTTCCCTGCTCTGTTTGATATAAACAAATTAATTTTGTAGTATTTTTTTAATTAAACAATGGGTAGGTGTTTACTGTTCATGAGAGGTCCCTGCGCCACAGGCATAGGTGCGTGCAGTAACCACCTTGCTCTTCCTGGGGGCAAGAGGACAGAAAAAATTATCCCTTAAAAAATAGTTGAAGGATGTTGTAGAGATAGCACACTATAAGGGTGTTAAATGGTTCGGTCCTAAAATAAATAGTTTGGTTTAGTGCAATATCTTTTAGGTAAAACCAAAATTGAAACATTTATAAACGGTTTCGATTTAAACTGTTTTCTTAGGTTTTTCTAATTTTTTCTACTAACAGCGTATTTACCTTTTAAATTTTTATTGAAATGGATGTAAATTTAACATTGAATTGTTTATTGCTACATGTTTTCTTTTAATAGTTATTTAAAAAAAAAAAATTTTATTGAAATGTATGTAAACATAACATTGAATAACTTAAACTTATTATGTATATTAATCGTTTAAACAATTTGTTATCGGTTAAATCATACGATCTGATTTAAACCATTTACCGAAAAGATCTCAATTTTGAATCAAAATCAAATCATTTATTAGCAGTTTCATAGTTTTCAACAACAGCTCGATTCAGTTTCAATAAACGGTTTTCCATTTGATTTTGACACTCCTATAACACTATGGGTCATGACAGGGTGAGGCATGTCATGAACTTTCATAATGTTCTTTCCCTTTTCTATCAAATTGTTTTATCACTTTTTTTCTTATAAACTAATAATAATTTATTCTGTGGATATGGAATGCTACTAGGCAAGCAGAAAGCTCCAAAGCAGGAAGGTACAATTTGCTGCGAAATGCTACTATAAGATAGTTAGCTAAGGCCTAACATGCAGCAGCCGTCATCATCACATGGATGGAACCAACATTGAAGTTTGGCATGGGCACGGCCGCATGGGCTTTTGGGTCCTAAAGACAATTTCCGATCTTGTGATGTGGAGATAGAATACTTCCTTCGGAGTCCATTTGAATTGACCAGTAGGGCTCCAAGAGAAGTAATCTTCCAATATATTTAGTTCATCGATCCTAAAATTTTCCACTTCTTGTCAGGTACCTTCAGTTTCCCAGCTTTGCCTTTCAGCATTTCCTAGCTTCAACTCAGGATTGACCCAATGCAAGTCAACACAGTTTTAGTCATGGGCATTGGGATCAGTCTCGGCCGATGCCAATCTGAGTTGTCCTGAATCAGGCTAAATCGGATAGATTTACAATTTTTTTTTAACCCTTGATACCAATCCACTGATACTGAATTGCCCTGGAATCGATGTTGATCTCTGCCAATTCCAATACATACCACCCAATTCATGTGATCCAATACCGATCCCTCAAACCATGCACGCATACCCATTTTTCGCCTTTTCTTTACCTTCTACCACCCCACCCTCACACGCTCAACCAAAAAATGCCCACCTTTACTGAAGATTAATTGGATTTTTTTTTTTCAAAGAACGTAGATTAAATGTACATAACCTAATCACACATACAGGGTCATCCAAAACAAGTGAGAAAAAGACAAGTTCCTCAAGGCCTCGACACAAAGGAACAGAGAAACAGCATGCCAGCAATGCACACACTCTAGGCCTGACAACACCTCCCTTGGCAGTCACCTGCAATTTCATTGGCTGAGTTTGACTTACATTTCCAATTTCGGCAATGCTTAGACAACATGAAAGAACAACATTGCTACCCATTTGAATGCTAGTTTGCTTTCATCCATGATTCTCATGCCCCTCACCAATAAAATTTTGCACTTTCCCATTTCCTCTGTGACAATGATAGACGGTGGTGTCATCTCTAAAAAAAAGGGGATCCTAACCACCAAAATGGTTTCCAAGTTTTTAACATATGGCAGTTATACTAATTCAGTTGCACCATCTAACAGGTATACATGCTTGTCTCTTTGCTCACACTGGTGGCACTTCTTCTGAAAACTCAATGTCCACCCAAAATTTAAGATATTTTTCTAAAGAGTTACTTTTGGTAGAATCCCTACCAAAGACATCTTGGAAAATGGATGGATGCTGATCCAACTTGTGAATATTGCCAAACTCATCATGAATCTCTTTGGCACACCTTTTTTTCATGTGAATTTTCTAAGAGAATTTGGGCGGCAGGCCACTAGGTTTGGGAAAGAAAATTTTTTGTGCTTTATCTTTTAAGTCTCTTATAATGTCCCTTTATAATTCTAATATTATACCTACAGATGATCTGAATAACTTCTTTACCATTTTTATTATAACGTACTATTTCCTATGGAGACATAGAGATAAAGTAATTTTTGCTCATGAAAATTCTAACCCTTTTTTGTCCTCAATCTCATCAAACAATGGACTGACCATTACCATCAAACTATTAGGAACTAGGTGATTTCTCTCCAATCAACAATTCCTAATATAATATGTTTTCCTACTCCAAACACACTCGTACTTGTATGTTCAACTATCACTAATACTAATAAAATTATCTCTACCTAGCTCACTTGCATTATTAACAATGGAAGATGTGTCTCACTATTTGATGATTACATGATGACAAGAAAAACTTTTGAAGCTAGTGCTAGAGGATTTCTATATGGACTGAAATGAACATGCAATGATGGGTGGAATATAAGGGAGGTATGGAGCAATTCGGAGGAATTGAATCACACACTTCTTGATAACACTACAACAACATGGCCTTGAAATGCAGTCCCTCTTTTTCTCGATGTTCATAATTTTGTATTTATACCAGCCTACATGCTCAGGCCTACAAACGGAGTAGTTCTACTCATGTGACTTCTTGATACAAATATCATTACCAAACTCTTACACATAGACATCAGTAATCTGAACATTGATGTATTTAGTCACATATATATAATTAATTAATTTTTTTATTCTTCTGATTAGGAAAAATAAACATGAAAGAACAATACAAGTAAAGCATGTGATTCTTGATCCCTTAGACCTGGGATTGAAACCTTCTTCACCTAACACCTACTAACCCTTCCCTCTGTACCCACCAAAAAGAAAACCATGATTGTGTCAAACGTTCCAGATTATACTGCCTTTGCACCATTGATGCCAAGAAGGATAACATATATTTCATATAAACAAGACCTGCACTGGAGACCTGCATATCAGGGACCAAAAAAAAAAAATGACATTGTAACACTGTCAATGACAAGTGGGAAAAGTAATTCAAAATTGAATATGATTGTGCCAACATGACTAACCTGCATGTGCCGATTGTGGATTGGTCAATGTTTCTCCTCAATGGTAGCCACACAAAAGCATCTGTGGTTAGCAGACCAAAATCAAATTAATTCATCGAGTAGAGAAAAAATAGCTGTAGATGGCTCAAAGAGGCTACTAATAATTATACCTCATGATCTCAGATGCACAGTGCACCCATATCAGGAGGATCACTGGATCCACTGGAAGGGGCAATTTTGGTTGCTCCACCTTTCCTACCCTGCTTTCTTTCTTTTCCTCCCTTGCCAGAAGACGCTTTATGATTACTGAGAAATGAATTCCAACAGAAAAAACTGATCAGCCAGGGACTTCTTAGAGTGGAAAAAAATGTCGCAAGAAAAAAGGACAAGAATCTGGTGGGAGGAGGTAATTGTTAAAGTGTACTGTGAGGGTGAGTGTTGTTTACCGTGGGATACTGGGATAATGTTGAATTGTAATATGCTTTTAGTTATTTACCTTTATCATAATTAGACTTAGACTCTTGGTAGGTTTCCTACTAAGAGTAGTTTACTTAGTACAATATAAGAAGAGGGCTAGACCACAATAGAAACTACTCATTCTGAATCTTATAATTGTTCTAGGCTTCTAGCCCACTCTCCTTCCTCCATCGTATTGTCCTCTCTTTCTATCTCTCGGTTCTCTTCTCCCTTCTTTTCTCTTCTCTTCTTCTTCATATATTATGGTTTATTTTATTTTTTTACACGGTATCAGAGCTAAGAAGAAGAAGAAGAAAAATTAATATATACCCTAGTTAACCCAATAAAATGAAGAACTTGGGTTTCGTATATTGATGAAGATTGATGCATTTGTCTGAAGATCAACCTGAAGGAAATCATATACTGATGCTACTGCTATTTATTCTCTACCCTACTATTACCCAGTCCTGCTCCAAGCGAGATCCATGCCATTACTCTGTTTCGGGCGATTGGTACAGCCAGCAAGTTTTGATAAATTTTCCTCAAATACCTCAATCTTGCTTACCCAATCCCATCTTGTTGAAGAGCTTTACTGGTTAGAAGTTCTCCAACTAGAACTCAGGTACAATACTGCTCTTCCGCCTGAATAGGTTACCCGGTAAGAGCTGGTGGTTGACTGGCTTGATTTTAAAAGACCCTTTGAGGATTAGAAGTTGCTAACAAACCCTAAGTCGCTCGGTGACGTCTTGGGTGAAGAACTGTTATTTGTGCATGCCTTTTTCCCTCGGTTGGTACCCCTCCCACAGTAAAATCATCTCCTCTTCAAGGAAGAATTTCTCCTTTTCCGCTGCTGATCTGCTATCGCAAGATCCAGCTGCCGGATTACCACAAATTTTTGCAGTCATATTTGTTTGACCAATCAATACACTTGCCAACACTTGATTTTAAAAATGCATATCCTATTTTTCATGAAGCAACTCGAGGGCAGCGCGTATGATCTTTCATCTGGGCGGGATTCTCATAGAAACAGAAGCTCCGATCCCTAGGCTAGGAGACGCTTATGAGATCTTATCACAGTGGTGCATCTAAGAAGGGATACCCTCAAATAAGCTTTTGATGGCTTATGGCTCCTTGAGATGCTGGCTCCGATCACAGAAGCTTATGATCGAACCCTTTTCTATAGAAAGAAAGTGAGTGAGCCCAGCCCCTGGCAATATATTAGAAGGGATATTACGCCACAAATCTGAATATAAGAGTCCAATTATCTTATCACACTTCAATAAAAAAAATTCTGATATAAAATCTAGCTAAAGATATAATAATAGATCATCCAAATGACTTCCAATTAATTATAATCCGTTATAAATTCTGCCCAAGTTTATGGGGAGAAATGCATCTTTCTTTTCCTATTGATAGATACAGATTTGTTGAAAGAAAAAGATGAGTACAACAACAACACAGGGGCCGCATAAGTATTAAGTACACCATGCTTTATACATAATGGGATATAATCTGATATATGTAATATGCATACATATAATTGATTATTTAGTATACATAATATATATAGAGAGATAACCTGTTTGTAACCAATTTTATTTTTCCTTTTCTAACCCTTAATTATATCTTTTTCTCTTTAAGTCACTCTCCCTCTCCGTCTCCTTCCTCCCCATCTCCGGCTCCTCTCCCCCCCCCTCCACTCTCCTTTTTCCTTCACGAGCTCCCCCACTTCTCTTTCCATCTCCCTCTCTCTGCCCCTATTTCCCGACATCGTGCCACCCCATCCCCCACTCTGCAACCTCTCTCTCTCTCCTCTGCGAAACCTTTTCCACCCACACCTCCTCCCTTCAATAAACTGAAGATAAAATCATTTTACTCGAACTTTATTGAGCCCACAAGACCTGTTGTTGCCGTCTCTTCATTATCTCATACCATGAGAAGAATGCATGGATTGTGGCAATGTTAGTAGTTATTGTTGTTTTTCAGAGACAAGCATAAAATTTTTTAATGGTTAGAAGCAACCATTATTGGGTGTGTCATCCCAAAGGTTGTACCTATCTGAAGGCATGACCTTCCATTTATGGGTCCTATCTACCTGAATCCGTGCCACTTCTACCCGAATGAGTTTTGACAGAATGTTCCTAGGTTTCACCATTGGTTAATGTTTATGTAGATACAATGCAATCCACTTGGGTTGGATTAGTATACCAACATATTTTCAACTATTCTTTCTTTTCTATGAATTCTTTAGTGGCTCCTGATATGCCTATCAGTCCTCTTAAGCAAAAGAGAATTGAGAAAACCAGATGAGTCAAGTTTTGAATCTACTTCACGGTATTTTCATACTTCCTAATTCAAGCTTATGCGGCCATCACAAGGAATCTTTGTTGTTGCTTCATGAAAGATCATGTTTGTCTCATCAAAACAGTACTGGATTTCAGGGTTGTCGAGTTCTTCAATCATCTCTGCAACTCCACCCCCCCAGCGGCCCCACCCCCTGCAACTGTGAGAGAGAGAGAGAGAGAGAGAGATGTTGGGTCCTTCCTTCTGCAATCCTGGAATAGGAAATGGTTCGTCCTTGAAACTATGGCAGAAAGTACTAATATTGGCATTCAATCATGTTTTAAAATCCACCAATTCAATCAGAACAAGGGATTGTTTTCTTTAACAATCTTCTCTTTAAGAAGAATGGTTGTAATGCTGTATACAATGTGATCCGTCTTTTCAATTTCTAACAACTGCTCCTGAAAATAAAATAAAAAGTAATATCAGGTCTGGTGGGTTGCACCAATTGAAGAATATTGATTTCCAACCAATCAAAGTATGGCTCAAGCAGAGCACTTCTCATGCAAGCTGCATGTTTAGTCTGATTACCGTGGACAGTGCCTCAGGAGGAGTTAAATTAATTGATAAGGCAGCTTGGGGAGAGTAATAGAGGCCACACTGGAGTGGGACCTTTTAGTAGAGATTAGTTTCTATCTTGTTTACTTACATTCTTTTTTTCTTTTTGGAAGTTTGTTTACTTACTATTTCTTTTGGTTTCCTAATAGTTTCTATTTTATAACCTTTAGCTATTAGCTACTTTCTAATTTCAGTTAATAGCTAGGATCTCAGTTTGTTTGCTGTACAAGTCCGAATATCTTACTTAGAAGGGACTTTCTACTTCTTTTCTTTCCTTTCTAGTCATGGCAATAGCTAGGCTAGTACAATATTTATTGAGACTATTGATTTTTGGGGAATGAACGACTTGTGCCAATTGATACCAGTCCTCCTTTGGTCATAGTGAGGTTATGAGTACAAAGATAAGTATGCACCTATGAACAATTCTACTCTTATATCCACATTATAAAACTCCCCCTCAAGTTGGTGTGTGGCTCGCAGATGCCCAACTTGCACAAAATAGGATGAAAAACTTTACTACAAAGTCCCTTTCTAAGAACATTTGCTAGCTGATCTCCAGTTCTTACAAAAGGAATGCATATAAGACATTGCTCCTGTTTCTATTCAATAAAATGTTTGCCAATGTCTACATGCTTTGTGCGATCATGCGAATGGATTGTGTGCAATGCGAATGGCTAACTTGTTATCATAATACAACATTATGAGCAATTAAACAGGCACACCCAAATTTTGAAGAAGTCCTTGAAGCCGAAGTAACTCACAAATACCATGCGCCATGGCTCAAAATTCAACCTCTGCACCAGATCTAGCCACCACTGCCTACTTCTTGCAACACCATATAACAAGGCTCCCACCAACAAAGGTGTAATAGACTGACGTGGACCTGGACCGTTGGTCATCTAGGGAACCACCTAATCTACATCATTATATGCCTCCACACGCATATGATCAGAAATTCAGAATGTGAGGACAAGATGTCTTCCTGGAGCTGATTTCAAGTAACAAAGAATGCAAAACATAGCCTCTATATGAGAGGAGTAGGGATCACACATGTATAGACTCACCAACAGCATGGGCGATGTTTGGTCGAGTATGGGAGATAGGATAGATAGGTAAGTCGTCCAACTAGTCTCTGATACTGACCGTTATCAACAGGTTCACCTTCCTTGCTTTTCAAATGGGTATTAGTCTCAAGGGGAGTATTGAATGGCTTGCACCCCGACATTCTAGTCTCATAGAAAAGATCTAGGGTGCACTTTCGTTGGTAGAGAACTACACCTCTAGCAGACCGTGCCACCTCAATACCAAGGAAGTACCTCAGCTTTCCAAGGTCTTTGATTTTGAACTCCTTACCCAGGTAAGTCTTCAACTTAGATATTTTAGTTGGATCATTCCCAATAACAACAATACCATCCACATATACAATAAGATAGTAACCTGGTCACCAACCCTTTTAATGAATAGAGTGTGATCAATATTACTTTGTTTGAACCCTATTGCAATCATGGCCTAGTGAAAGTGAGCAAACCATGCTCTGGGAGATTGCTTCGGCTTATACAGTGCCCGCTTTAGTTTGCAAATTTTCCCTTGAGTTTTCTTGCAAGAATAACTTGAAGGAATATCCATATATACATCTTCATCGAGCTCACCATGGTGGAAGGCATTCTTGACATACAGCTGTTGTAGGTCCCATCCTAAGTTAACTCTACAAGAGATGATGACTCCGACTGTGTTCATTATAGCAACTGGAGCAAACGTCTCATGGTAGTCAATCCCATAGGTTTGAGTAAAAGCTCTGGCGACTAATCTTGCTTTGTACTATCCACAATTCCATCAGCATTTTGCTTGACTGTAAATACCCATTTGCACTCTACTATCTTCTAATGTGAAGGAAGAGTCACTAAGTCTCACGTTCCATTCTTTCCAATCGCCTTCATTTCTTCATCCATTTTATCTTTCTACTAAGGTTCTATAAGGGCCTCCTGCCAGGTTTGAGGAATAGAAACAAAGGACAAAGAAGACATAAAAGCATGATAGGAAGGGGATAGGGAATTATAAGACACAACATTGGAAATAAGATGTTGAGTACAAGTCCTACTTCCTTTACTGACAACAATTGGAATATCAAGAGATGGATTAGAGGGAAAAAGATTACCTGATGGGAGGATAGACACTAGATCATAAGGCAGTAGTGATTGGACAGGAGCAAGTGGTAGTGGTGTCTTTTCCTTTTTTCTTCCAGCGAGAATACACTTGTAACGGCTCCTTCTGAGCAAACTTTGGCCCCCCTGCATAGAATCATCTAGAATCTTCCCTTTCTCAGTCACCATCTCCTATTTTGCTTGGTAGAGTGGTGAATCATCAAATGGAAGAATTAATGGCACATCTTCCCTTACAGTAGCAGACTCCCCCTGAAGAGGCGCCCATGGGAAATTAGCACTTGTATCCCTTCTGCGTGGTAGAGTACCCCAGAAAGATGCACCAAAGTCCCCTAGGATCAAGTTTACTATGGAAGTGAGGTTACAGGCAAAGCAGACAGATCCAAAAACCTTGTGAGGCACCACAAAGGATGATGATCCAATAAGCAATGGGAAAACGAATCTCCAGAACTTAGGATGGTATTTGATTAATAAGGCATGCCACAGTAAGAACCGCCTCACTCCAGTACTAGGTTGGCACATTCATCTCAAACATAAGAGATCTGGCTACCTCCAATAAGTGCCTATTTTTCTGTTCAGTAACTCCATTCTGACTAGGTGTATCAATACAACTGGTCTAATGAACAATACTATGATCCGCTAGATAGGTTTGAAAGGAACCTTCAATATACTCTATACCATTATTAGTTCTCAAGATCTTAATCCTAGAATAATATCTTTTTTGGATGAATAAATAAATTCATTACCAAGGAGGGAAGAATATACAAGGGGAAAGAAAGGAGGGGAATCACAAGCACCTAAGCACAGGGTAGGGGCCCAGAGGCACATTGCAAGGATACATCAATGGGGGGATAATAAAAACAGGGAGACCCCAAGACACAACAATGAGCCAATTCCTTGGAGTGACGACGACAGAACGAAAGGTAAGGCAACCAAGTTTAGAGCTAACATCAAAATAGATGGCTTTCCAAATCTTATCAAAAGAGCGAGTTGGAAGTCCATCTACGAAGATTGCGCTCCATTCAGATATGATAGATCGTAGCACAAAACATGAGCTTCCCGAGTGTGTCACAAATGGAGGATCCACAGAAGGTCATGTCCATCCAGATCCATTCTTTACTCAATGGAAGGATTGGTCTGCGGGAGGACCAGCAGTTACTGAGGACTCTCTTTCAGATGGTGGAAGAGAATGGGCAGAAGAAGAAAAGATGATGAACATCTTTGATGCCATTTCAGCAAAGGCAACAGGAATGGGGGACCTGGATGTGCCGGTGGATGAGAAAGGACTGCGTAGAGGCAGTTAGATATTGCTCAATAGATGCCAGGCACTGAAATTGTGGCGGGGGATGTGGCCTTTGAACTAGATGATGTTTCTCTAAGGGATGAGAGGAGCTTTGAAACGAATGTGGTCCCAAGCAGAGGCCGAATAGAACCACCCCAAGTTGCAGGGGGTCCAGGTCACTAGGTCATCCCTACCATTGTGACCTGGGGAAAATGGGAGGAAGGGAGGTACAGAGGTCAGCAAGAGGGGGAGAGGATGGGGGAGGGGACCAAATGACAAGAGATAAGATAAAGGAGACTTTGGCAGTTCGGCTCATGCCAGAGTAGTAGATAATTCTAGGAGTTACTAGGGGAAGGAGGATACCCAAGGGGTGCCAAAGGTCCAGCCAAATAGAGGTCTTAGAACCATTGCCGATGGAGTAAGAAATAGCTCCCAAGGCAATAAGCCTGGAGGAGAGGATTTTATGCTAGATCCAAGAGGCATCAGAGGAAGGCGAAACAGACTAGGGAGAGTTGTTTTTTATGAGGGAGGAGTAAACCCAAGAGACCCAGATATCGTTGCTCTTGGAGGCAATCTTCCAGATGAGCTTGAGAATGCCAACATAGTTGACCTCTTTAAGTCTCCTGAGGCCTAGCCCGCCTTCGGATTTGGGAAGGCAAACTTGATCCTAACTCAAAGGGTGTAGAAATTTAGAGGAGTTAGATCCTTTTCAAAGGAGCAGAGAAGACTCTCAATGGATTTGATGGTAGAAGCCGGGAGCACAAAGATACTAGTCCAATAAAGGTACATGGTTTGGAGGACAGATTGAATAAGGACAAGGAAGCCTGCATAAGAGAGGAGCTTGCCCTTCCAAAGCTGAAACCTCTTTCTGAGAAGGTCAAGAATAGGAAAGCAATGGTGGGCAGAGAGATTGGCAGTGATGAGAGGGAGGCTAAGATACTTGTCAGGGAAGGAGCCTAGAGAGAACCCCGTGATTTGGAGGGATTGGATATTTGGATGGGAACCGAGACTCCAGAGAGAAAGAGATTAGATTCAAGGAAGTTGATGCGGAGGCCTGAGCAGGATTCAAAGAGGCTGAGAGAGGACATAATGGAAGAGATAGAAGAGGGGTCTGCCTTAGAGAAGATCATGAGGTCATCGGCGAAGGCTAGGTGGGTGAGGAGGGGATTGCATTTAGGGATGGGGAAGATGAGGTGAAGGTCAGTGGAGGATTGGATAGAGTGGGAGAGCACCTTAAGGGCAATGGAGACGAGGAAGGCGGAGAAGGGACAACTCATATTGGTTTTGAACCAAATGGCGAAATGGAAACAATGGAAAACTTCTTACTTCTGATACAAGAAATAAACCCATGTAAGCTAAGTATTACAATCAATGAAAGTGAAAAACCAACAATATCCAATCATAGACACATGAAGTAAATGTTTTAATATTTGTTATTTCTTTACTTAAGATATTATTCATAAATAAGAAAATCCCCCTTATTTGAATCCAATAAAAATAGTTTAACTATCAAATTCCAAAAAGATAAAAAGTCAACCCCCAGTCCAAGAAAAAAAATTAGATATTTGGTTGTAGGGGCAATTTTCAAGTTTCAAATGTTGGGGTTTTTCTCAATTTTGAAATTTTATAAATCTGATCATGGTAAAACAGTCCGATAAAATAATCTTTTGCTTTGATGTCCATAAAAGAATTTTCATTTAGGTAATTTTAACAGCATTTGCACAATTTAAATAAGTTTGACCAAAACATAACTTTGCCATTACAATTTATATTTAAGTAATCTTAGACTTGTTGGAAAGTCGGTATTGTGCTATACCTAATCCAAAAAGTCTCATGTAAAAATAAGTCATTTGACTAGTCAAACTTATTATAGAATGAACAATTCTCTAAATGTTGATTTTTATGAATTCATGTGACTTAATATTGAATTTTATGATTTGATGTGGCTTACTGTTGATTTTTTATGACTTGATGTGGCTTAATATTGATTTTTGATGATAAAAGGTATATGAAACATACTACATATTGTTAGAAAAGAGGGAAAATAAAAAATAACACTTGGTCGCCTCGTTCGCCTTAAAGCGGGTGCCTTGTCGCCTAAGCGTTTAGGCAGCCCTCCAGCCCCTTGGTTCGCCTTGGCGCCATGACAACTATGATTTTCTAGGTATTCTGCTTGTTATCTGTCAGTCGATAGACCTGCTCTCTCTATTTTATCTTGGTTGTGGTTGTAAATTAACCAATACACTGTTGAACCTTACTGGGGTTGTGGGAGTTAAAATACCTTGATGGTTCATCTATTGTTGGGTGATTCTGTTATTTTATATTGCTGGAACTAGTGATATATTATAATGATACAAGGGTTGAGGGATCCTATTGTGGGATTGATTCCAAGTTGACCAATTGGAAACTGGTCCTACATTATCATTTATGCTGAAGTACATTCTTAGAAGGCTACTCTAACAAAATTTTGATTGGCTCAAACAATGCCTAGGAATTAAATGTTGAATTAGTCCCAAGTTTGGTCCTGATGAAACAAACTGTTATGGTGAGGTTGATTAAGGAAAAATAACTGTAATTTTTTATGAGTCAGCAATCTCAAATCTTGATATAATCAGTGTACCATTTCTTTCCAATCCCTGTCAAATCAAATTATTTCAGGTTTTGGAGGTAACATTAAAGAAGATGGCAGTCCAAATCTTGTCCGGAGAGCGGGAATTGGATGACCATCTACGAATGTTGCGCTCCATCCAAAGGTGGTTTATGGTTGCAGAAAAGGCAAGCTTGCCAATGATATCACAAATGGTGGAGCCCGCAAAGGCCATATCAACCCAAATCGATTCCTTGTCAAGAGGGAGGATTGGTCTTCGAGAGGGCCAGCACCTAAAGAGGACCTTCTTCCAGACAGAGGAGGAGAAGGGACAAGAGAAGAAAAGGTGAGAAGAGTCCTCAAGGGCATGAGGGCAGAGACAGCAGGAGGGGTTGACAGGAATGTGCCTGTAGATGAGGAAGGATTGGGTGTGGAGGCAGTTGGAGAGACATCTCCAGACCTTGAAACTAAGCCTGTCCCCACCTCCCTAAGAAACAACTACATCATTGCCTCCTGGAACCTTCCTATTGACTCCATCCCCCCTTCTTGACCCTCTCCCTTCCCCCCCTCCTCTTTTTTTGATGTTCCCCTCGTATCTTGGGTTTGGTAGCTAGCCAGGTTTTGTGCTGTTCTAGTTGTCGGTTTTTTGTTTTTTTTTTTCCCCCTTGGGGTGGGCTTTTCCTTGTTGGCTTAAGCCTCCCTTCCCCCTTTCCCTTGTATTTTCTCTCTCCTCTGGTTATTAATTATTTAATTATCCCAAAAAAAAAAATATTATTTCAGTGATTTCAACTGAAATTTGTTGCCATTTGATTCAATGAATAGTGCAGAAAGTGAAAATAGGAAGTTAAAGTTGCACTAGAAGAAGGTTAAAGAGTGAAAGAACATACTTTATGAACTCAGTAGAAGATCTCCCTATGCCTGATCCACAACAAGCCTTGTACTTCTTTTTCGAACCACAAGGACATACCTTGTTTCTTGGGATTTTCTAACAGAATTAAAAGAAAAGATCAAGAGAATTGCCAAGCGTCAGAAAATAAGAATATAACTTCATGTAAAATACAGTGACCAATAGAGTTTCAAGTAAAAACCTTGTCATCATGTTGAGAGCATTTATCATCATGAGATCGTTTGATATCTTTACTCGGTCCTTCATTCTCAGAGGCTTTGTCTAGAGCAGACTCCATTGGCTCCTCAGTGTTTGAATTTTCATTATGACCTGGAATGTGTAAACATCTTATTAAAGCAGAAAAAGACTCGGAAGACAATTGTTTTAAGGCTTGTTTAAATGTGAAGTAAAAAGAAAATGGATTTGTGATCTAGAATTGCTGAACAGGTTGTAGCTTTGGTATTCCAACACATTAGGGATTTTGGTGTGGACAAAGAGGATTCAGGGAAATTCAGGCTTTTAGTCATTAAAAGTGGCTCAATTTAGCTGTTAGATTTACTTAGTAGACCCTTAATACTTGTGTAGAATGATAAATTCTGTTCAAACCTGTACGGGAGACTTTTGCTAGAATTTTCACAACAAAATTCTCAGTAAAACCAATAATTTTTCATGATTAAGCAGTTTTTTTAATGACATCCCACGAATTTCACTCATTTGCCAAGTCATTTTGATTTCCCAGAGCGATAAAATTGAGCTATTACTTGAAATGTTGTTTCCTTTAAATCAAATTTTAACAGTTTTGTTTCCTTTTAACTTCACCAATTGGGGCTCTAGAGATGATACAACTGCATGTCCTTAAGAGTTGGTAGTCATGATGTGCCACCTTTCACTTTTCTAAAGATAATATCAGAATATAAATCAACAATTAAAGCAACATTCTAGGACCAAAAAGAAAAAACTTCTCCAAAATCGAATTTGCAAAAAATACTGGCAGGTCATTACCAGAAGTAGGATCATTTTGGGAAGAAATTTTACAATTTCCAACTGAATCATCGTCCATTGCTCCGTCCATTGCTTGCTCTGCAATCAAAAACTCTATTGCAGCATCAACATCGCCATCTAGTTCTTGTAAAACCTGCAATAAGAAATAATGCAAGGAATTAACAGAAGAAAACAAGTCGGATATACTGAATTAAAAAGAATTAAAATCAACAAGTTGAACTTTGAAGGAGGGAACCAGAGTCTCAACAGGAAGCCTAAAGAGATAATACATTCAAGGTGGTGACCTACCTCTTCAACTTTATCAGCCTTTTCACAACCACTTCCAGCCATGACCAGTTTAATTGATCCAGCATCAATTCTATTATTTTCATATGGAGCTCCTTTGGACTTGGCAACTGCAGCTTTTCCTTGCTGGGATGTTGTTGAAAGATTAGCATCCGCCTTCCAAAATTTATTTCAGACATTGTCAGGATTTCAGTCCAATTTTTCAGTTTAAACTTGAAAGCATAATAGCCTAAGACTATAGTTACTTAGTGTACAAGTGTTACTAAAATAGAACCTTAATTGTGATTGGCTTAGATGGCCCATTACAAGGATCGTCCTTTAACCGAACACTGTTGTAATGCTCTTCATTATGATATGATCTGCAATAAGGTTGAAGGTTGCAAGTTATGACTGCTTAATTAAGCAAAACAATATCCAATGTATAAAACAAAAATAATAAAATAAAATAAAATAAATAAGGGGAACAGCACAATTTAACTCTTTCAAGTGCCCTTAATATTTGAGGTTTACCGATTAGATGAATGCACTAAGACTATATATGATGCAGTTGGGCGTGGGAGAATTTGGGGTTAATTCAGTATTTTTTTTTGGGGGGGGGGTGAATATGGAAAATTAAATAACAAGGAGAAAAAAGGTGGGAGGGGGAATGTACATATTTGAAGTTTCCACGGATGCTTCTCACATTGGCATTGGTAGTGTTTTAATGCAAGGTGGTCACTCTATCGCTTTCTATAGTGAAAATTTGAATGATACAAAAAGGAAGCATCACCTACAGTCTTAAACTATATCTGGTAGTACAAGTCTTGAAACATTAGAGGCATTTTTCTCTGATCAAGAAGACCTCAAACATTTGCATTCCCAAAGAAAATAAGCAACCCACATGCCAAAAGGGTAGCATACCACCAAGAGTTTACTTATGCCTACGTATAAAGCTGGAAAAGAGAACCAAGTTGATGATGTGTTGAGTAGAAACGTGCTCACCTTGAATACCTTCTCAGCCCAAGGCTCAAGCCTTGACCATATCAAGGTGAGTACCTTTCTAATAGTGATTTTGCTAATGTTTGTGATATTTTACAAGAAGGAGGTACCGATGCAAAGTATTCCTTAGTATTCTTTACATGCTGGTTTCCTCTTTTTAAGAACTTGCCTATGCATCCCCAACACATTTTTAAGGCAGTACCTTTTCGGGAGTTGTACCATGGAGGTGGATTGGGAGGACTAAGGATAAAACATTTCTCAGGTGACTACTCTCTACTACTGGCCACATCTTCAAAGAGACGTTCGACATGTGATACGAAGGTGCTGTACGTGCTAGCTTGCTAAGGAGTGAAACAGAACACAGGAATACAGGATTATACTCTCTCATGCCTCACCACATGCACCGTAGCTGCATCTCAACATGGACTTAGTGCTTGGCTTACCCTTACTCGAGAGAAGCACGATTCCATATTTGTGGTGGTGGACAGATTTTCAAAGATGGCTCACTTCATACCTTGTCAAAAGACCTATTGATGCAAGCCACGTTGCTGCCATATTCTTCAAAGACGTAGTGCGACTACATGAACGTCCGGGATTGATAGTCTTCGATCATGATATAAAGTTTATGAGTCTTTTGGAGGACTTCGTGGATGAGGAAAAATACAGAGTAGTCTTTCACCCACAGACGGATAGACAAACAAAAGTTGTGAATCGAAGTCTTAGCAACCTTTCATGATGTCTTGTATGTAATGTAGGACTAAGTTTGAAAACCCAAACTAATCCAACTGCAGGAACTTTTAGTCAAAAGAACAACCACTAAGCACCCCAAAAGTAAACAATAAACAACAGTCCAGAAATAGGAATCGAACAGCCCTTTGTAAATCAGAAATTTTGACTCAGAACTCAGATTTTCAGAAATCAGATATCATACCAACTGAGGACAATTCAATAGCAGAAAATAGAGTATTAAAACAGACCATACTCAGTAACAACACCACAGGGACAGAACAACCAAAACAGAACTCAGTTCTGTGCAGAAGCACAATCGACCAGAATCAGAGAACTAACCAGACCAGACCATCCCCTAGTCTGATGGGCATGAAATTAGGATCGCACCTCCCTTCCAGCAGGGGGGACACTCGATCCAAAGGGGAGCTCAATCCGATGGCCAGATACCCCAGTAAGAGTAGTCGATACTTGGAGAATTCTGGAAAAAAACTCAGATCTGAACTTAACAGTAGATTAGTTCTCTTACCTGAGTTGCAGAGCAATAACAATAGCAATAAGTCTTGCCCACATTAAACAACAATAACACAATAAAGAAAACCAGAAAATAATAGCAACCCACTCAGACTTATCGCCGCAGAGTGTCGATTGGATCAAACACCAATCCCTAGGCCTTGATCAAACACAAGGAGTAGTCATTGAAGCTAGCGACAGCAACAAGAGTTTTTTTTTTTAAGCATAAATCGTGGCTCATTAAAAGAGCCATCATCTTTATTTATAATGATGGGGAGAGTTTACAAGTAATAGTAACTGAGAGTTACTAAATCTGAATTACTAAAAATTGATTACAAGAAGTTACTAAAAACTGGAAATTAAAATCTAATGAAAATATAAACTAGTCTCGATAGAAATTAGAAACTAACAATGACTTGAAATTAAAAACTAATTTAGGTACTGAAATTAGAAACTAAATAACCTCATCTAAAAAGGAAACTAAAGAAAAATGAAACAAATCACTGAATCCCGTACGCAACCTTAGAACCCCTAGTTTAGACCCATAAAAGTAGCCCAATACACTCCAAACCACATGGACTGAAGGCCCAACACGTATACAACCCAACCCTAAGCTTATTCCTAATAAAACAAGCCTAGTTTGGTGAAGAATCTGCATCAACTCTCCCCGGCTTGGAAAAATTCGACTCCGACAAATGGATAAGGGACATATAGCGCTCATACAAGTCAGGATCAAGCCTCTTGAAATCATCAGCATGAATCCAAGTACAGTCACTACGGGGACGACCTTTCCACTTGACAAGAAAAGTGTGATAACCGGTGCCACGGCGGGAGGTCTTGTAATTATCATCCAAGACGTCTTCAATAACTTCAGAAGTGGGTGGCTTCAGTTGAGGCAACCTCAGCATTTGCTCCATGTCTCCATCATCCGAATGATGCCCAACATAAAGGTGAAGATCAGCCACATTAAACACGTTGCTTATGGTCATGTCATCCGGCAGCTCAAGCACATAAGCATTAGGTCCTATACATTTCAGCAAAATGTAGGGACCCATCTTTCGTGGATGTAGCTTGGTATTGACGCCCGTCTGAAACCATTCAGGATTTACTCGAATCATCACCATGTCCCCAGATTTGAACTCCACATAACGCCGATGACGATCAGCAGAAGCCTTATACACCTCATTGTTCAAGGCAATACGCCGTCGGACGTTGGCATGCACCTCAGTGATATGACGTAAGAATTCATCAGCTTCAATACTAACTCGAGCCTGGGGTCGGAGTGACATAAGGTCAATAGGTCGCTTAGGTTGGACTCCAAGCAAGATCTCAAAAGGAGTACGACCTGTTGTCCTATTCACTGAGCTGTTGAAGGCAAATTCTGCAATGTCAAGAATAGAAGGCCATGTCTTCTCATAGTCTCGAACCAAACACCTCAACAAGTTTCCCAAGCTACGGTTCACCACCTCTGTCTGTCCGTCTATCTGTGGATGAAATGCAATTGAAAAGTTCAGCTTTGTATTTGTCTTCAACCACAATGTCTTCCAAAAATAACTCATAAACTTAACGTCATGGTCAGATACAATACTAGTTGGCAGCCTATGTAGTCGTACTACTTCCTTGAAGAAGATCTTTGCAACCTGATAAGCATCAAAAGTCTGACAAGGTATAAAATGAGCCATCTTAGAGAAACGATCCACAACCACCATAATGGAATCATATCGTTCTCTAGTAGGGGGTAGTCCAAGAACAAAATCCATGCTAACATCAAGCCACGGTGCATGAGGAACAGGTAGTGGAGAGTATAAACCTATGTTTTGTTTTCCCCCTTCTGCCAACTGACATACACGGCATCTCTTGATCACATGATCGACATCCTTTGCAATGCATAGCCAATAATAACGATCAGTCACCTGTGCAAGAGTCTTATCTTTCCCAAAATGTCCTCCTAATCCTCCTCCATGTAACTCTCGTATGATGTGATGACGTAGGGAAGAGTTTGGGATACAAAGCCGTGTGCCAAAGAACAAGTACCCATCATGAATAGAGTACTTTAGGTGCTGCCCACCTTGTTGTAACTCCATAAAGACAGTGCTGAAATCAGAATCAGATGTATACTCACCTCGTATCTGATCTATGTTAATAACATGTGCTGAAAATGTGTTAAGTGTGAGCACTTTCCAGCTAAGTGCATCAGCCACTGTATTCTCTTTTCCCGCCTTGTACTTCATAGCAAATACAAACTCCCGCAAGTAAGCTACCCATTTGGCATGTCTGTGGCTAATCGACTTCTGTGAGTGAAGGTGCTTCAAGGCCTCATGATCAGTGTACAAAATGAACTCCTTACCAATGAGGTAGTGCCTCCAATGGCATAGCACTTGGACGATTGCATACAACTCCAGATCATAAGTCAAATAGCGCTTCTTGGCCTCATTCAATTTTTCACTATAAAAAGCGATGGGGTGTCCTCCTTGCATTATCACTCCTCCTAGCCCAACATGTGAAGCATCTGTAGCTACCTCAAATACTTTGTCAAAATCTGGTAGGCGTAGGATGGGTGCCTCGGTCATCTTCCTCTTCACAAGAGCGAAGGCTTTGGTCGCTGTAGCTGTCCATTCAAACTTCCCTTTGCTAGACTTCATACATTCAGTGATGGATGCCATTACTGCACTGAAGTTCTGAATAAATCTCCTGTAGAAGGAAGCCAACCCATGGAAGCTACGGACTTCTGTTAGAGTCTTAGGTGTGGGCCAATCAGTGATGCTCTTGATCTTCTCCGGATCAGCTTCAACCCCCTTTGATAACACTACAAATCCAAGGAATACAACCTTGGGCAGCATGAAGGAACACTTCTTGAGATTAATGTGTAACTTCTTAACACGGAGTACTCTCAAGACTTGCCTCAAGTGATCCTTATGCTCTTCTTGGTTCTTACTGTATACCAGAATGTCATCAAAATAAACAACCAAAAAGCGACCAATGAAGGGACGAAGGACCTGTGTCATCACCCTCATAAAAGTACTAGGTGCATTTGTCAGACCGAACGGCATGACTTTCGACTCATATAAGCCATCCTTGGTCTTAAAGGCGATCTTCCACTCATCCCCAGATTGGATGCGAATCTGATGATAGCCACTCCTCAGATCTAACTTGGAAAAGACCTTTGCCCCGGACAGCATATACAACATATCATCTAGTCGTGGTATAGGAAACCTATACTTGACTGTTATCTTGTTGATAGCACGGTTGTCCACACACATACGCCAAGAACCATCATTCTTTGGCGTGAGTAAAGCTGGTACTGCACAAGGACTTAAGCTCTCCTCAATGAAGCCCTTCTGTAGTAACCCATCCACTTGCCGTTTCAGCTCGGCATGCTGAGTAGGACTAAGTCTATAAGCAGGAAGGTTGGGTAAAACCAAACCAGGTACCAAGTCAACAGCATGCTGTATGTCTCTTATGGGAGGCAACTCATCTGAGAGATCATCAGGGACTAAGTCAGAGAAATCAGATACGAGCTCTCTGATAGGTGCACTATGTGTTACTTCAGGTTGGGGAGTGACTTCCCTAGTAACAAGTGCCATAACCATTCCAGTCTCATGACTTGTGCGTAAGAACTGTTTATGGGAAATAGTTAGCAACTCCTTTGTGGGCATAGTTAATACATTCTTTTCATTGTCAATGTCCTTCTGATTTGACCTTAATGATCTCTTTCGCCGTATTTCAGCTGGCACATTTACCGGATAGAAAGTTATAGAAACACCATTCCACATGAAAGTACACAGATTCTTCTTCCCTCCAACCATGGCATCATTGTCATACATTTAGGGACGACCAAGCAATACATCTGTGAGTTTCATTGGGATCACATCACACCAAACTTTCTCTTCATATCAGTAAAGTTTCAAAGGAACTGAGCATCTCTTATTCACCTCTAGAGTATTACCATTCAGCAAGGATACCTTATAAGACTGAGGATGTGGGTCAGCTTTCAAGGTTGCTTTCTTCACAAAGGCTTCAGAAACAATGTTGACACAGCTGCCACTATCAATGATAATCTGACAAGTATGCTCACCTGACTTCATACGGCTGTAAAATATGCAGTTACGTCGCCAATCATCTCCTTTGGTTTTAGCCACCAATATGCGAGTAACAATATTTATTCCCTAAGTATCATCCTCATTAGTGTTTTCCATATCATAGTCATATCCACCATCATCATCATCCTCTAAAGGATAGGGGTACAGAGCTGACTCATCCTCCTCATTGGAGCCCTCGACCTCAATTACTGCATTAACCCTCTGCTTATGTGGACAAGACTTAGCAAAATGTCCTACCTCTTGGCAATGAAAACACTGTACCTTATTACCACCTGTCATGGGTGCCTTTCCTTTATGATCAACTCGTGGAGGAAGAGTGGACTTTGGAGGTGCTGAGGTACTAGGTTTAGTAGCTGAAAATTTCTTCTTTACCTCCCCAGCTTGGAAACCAAACCTTCGAACTGGCTGTGCTAAAAGCTCCTCTGCTCGTAGGGCCTTGTCAAAACAATCCCTCATTGAGTGCACTTCAACAACTCCAATACCCCTATTGATTTCAGCTCGCAATCCCAGTCAAAACCGAGATAACAGTTGCCTTTCATTCTCCCTTATGCCTGTACGAGAATAAAGTGCGTCAAACTTGTTCATGTACTCGGCAATAGTCATAGACCCTTAACGAAGAGAGTTCAGCTGGTTTTGTATGCGAGCTCTGAAGTTGCGTGGCAAGTATTTATCTGATAACTCAAGAGTCACCTCCTCCCAACTTGTAGGTTCTCTACCACGATCTTCTAACTCTAGCTCATAGGTTCTCCACTCACGAGCAGCCCCAACTAGCTTAGCACGAGCTAGTTTCATCTTCCGTTCCTCAGGTAATTCATAATAGTCAAAATAGTCGTCTAGTGCAACTACCCAATCATAGAACAATTGGGGGTCATATCTCCCATCAAACTCCTTTAGATCGAGCTTGACCTTCTGTGAATCTCCAGAATACCTCTATTGCACGAGACGCTCAGTCTCAAAATATCCTCTTACATGCTCTTCAAAAGTGAGTTGTGCTACCGGAACCCTTTATGGTGCTCTCAGATTAGGGTTTGCTCTCCTGTTAGTCAACTGAGCAACTACATTCAATGGGGTTTCTACTTCGGGTGTTGTAAGTGAATCGCCAGTAGGCGGTTGTGGTGGGGTCTCTTCATTCAACAACCTGGCATCCAATTCAGCCTTCAATTCAGTTTTCCATTTTTGTAGAAACTCCATAATAGAAGCTAGGGTGGGGGTGTTGTTTTCAGCCATGCTCTGATACCACTTAATGTAGGACTAAATTTGAAAACTCAAACTAATCCAACTGCAGGAACTTTTAGTCAAAAGAACAACCAATAAGCACCCCAAAAGTAAACAATAACAGCAGTCCAGAAATAGGAATCGAACAGCCCTTTGTAAATCAGAAATTTTGACTCAAAACTCAGATTTTCAAAAATCAGATATCATACCAACTGAGGACAATTCAATAGCAGAAAATAGAGTATTAAAACAGACCATACTCAGTAACAACACCACAGGGACAGAACAACCAAAACAGAACTCAGTTCTGTGCAGAAGCACAATCGACCAGAATCAGAGAACTAACCAGACCAGACCATCCCCTAGTCTGATGGGCATGAAATTAGGATCGCACCTCCCTTCCAGCAGGGGGGACACTCGATCCAAAGGGGAGCTCAATCCGATGGCTAGATAGCCCAGTAAGAGTATTCGATACTTGGAGAATTCTGGAAAAAAACTCAGATCTGAACTTAACAGTAGATTAGTTCTCTTACCTGAGTTGCAGAGCAATAACAATAGCAATAAGTCTTGTCCACATTAAACAACAATAACACAATAAAGAAAACCAAAAAATAATAGCAACCCACTCGGACTTCTCGCCGCAGAGTGTCGATTGGATCAAACACCAATCCCTAGGCCTTGATCAAACACAAGTAGTCATTGAAGCCAGCGACAGCAACAAGAGTCTTTTTTTTTAAGCATAAATCGTGGCTCATTAAAAGAGCCATCATCTTTATTTATAATGATGGGGAGGGTTTACAAGTAATAGTAACTCAGAGTTACTAAATTTGAGTTACTAAAAATTGATTACAAGAAGTTACTAAAATCTGGAAATTAGAATCTAATGAAAATAGAAACTAGTCTAGACAGAAATTAGAAACTAACAATGACTTGAAATTAGAAACTAATTTAGGTACTGAAATTAGAAACTAAATAACCCCATCTAAAAAGGAAACTAAAGAAAAAAGAAACAAATCACTGAATCCCGTATGCAACCTTAGAACCCCTAGTTTAGACTCATAAAAGTAGCCCAATACACTCCAAACCACATGGGCTGAAGGCCCAACACGTATACAACCCAACCCTAAGCTTATTCCTAATAAAACAAGCCTAGTTTGGTGAAGAATCTACATCAGTATGAGACAACATTTGATATTATAACAGTTCTGTCAAGCGCACCACAGTTGGCACACCCTTTGAGATAAAGCTTGGAATTCGGCCTAAGAGGCCTACTGACTTGGTCTCGCTGCCTTCTCGTGTTCAAGTCAACGTCAAGGCCAATTAGTTCATCTGACACATCACTAAGGTACATAATGACATGTGATGATGCATTGCACTCAGCAACGATGCATGCAAGGCAACAGCTGATCGACATCATCGTTTTGGCGAGTTCAAGCCAGGCAATATGGTGAAGGTACGTGTTATACCAAAGAGGTTCACACCTGGTTCCAACTCAAAGTTGCATCCTCGAAAAATGCATCCACTTAAGGTCTAGAAAAGAATTGGACTCGATGCCTACATGCTTGAGTTACCTCCGGACATGACTATTAGTAATGTTTTAAAGTTTTTTATCTTACCATATGTGTGGGCCAGCATACTGATGAGGGTGATATTAAGCACACTTTATGGCTTCCCTAATTTGCTTCACCAGTTGATGATGAAATTAAAGATCTCACTGATAACAAATTCGCTACAACATAGAGAGTTGGCTGTTATTATTCTTTTCGTGTGAAATGGAAAAGACGTCCTCAATATGATTGCATGTGGATCCATGCAGATGATTTTAGCCCATCAACCCGGATATTAACATTCGTTATATATCCTTTCTACATTCGTCAGAATCAAACGTTTCTAATCCGGGTGGAGCTGTTGTAGATAAGCCCTACAACAAACAATATAGTCGTAGGCTTAAGAAGAACCAAGCCCATACTTAGGCCCATGGTTCTTCAAGTGGGCCTTTTCGTCCAAGCCAGACCAAGCCTATGGTCTGGGTGTTTTTTTTTTTTTGGATGAACAAATGAATTCATAAACAAAGGGGTCTGGGTGCTACTGATTCACTAAAAACTAAAATCTTGGGGCTGTTATTGTAGTACTACTACATAATTAGTTTGGTTTCTATTATTTTATTTAATAGCACCTTTAATAAAGTTTCCAAGTTTCAGGTTTCAACCTTGGCCAAAACCGAAACTTTCCAGGTTTCTAAAACCTGGGACTTTTCTAGGCCAAAGGTTTAGAGCCCAGAAAATAGTTGTTTGACCCTTTTTGTGCTACTTATTTTTACCATGTTACACTTATTCCATGAATTAGTTTCAAAAAATAAAAAATAAAAAAACATGCAAAATGATACTAGTGGTGATTGGACCATAGTTTTCCAGTGTACGTTGAATAATGTTGTACACTAGCCCTATTATAAACATTGCCTACAGAAATTTAGCTATTAGAATGTAAATATGCAATTTAAACAATCAAAACACACATTAGATTAGAGAAATACAACTATACAAGTATACAACACTCACGACTCAATACCACATGCATTTTCTTAGACGGTCTAATGACTCTAATCCACAAGCTACATATGACTGAGGATTTCATTGACACTCCTCCAAATGCTATATATCCTATGACATAATTTGTGCTCTGTTATTCTGATAGCCCATGAAAGTCCACCTATAAGCCTCTAACATACCGGAGGTATCCCAACCTAAGGAATGGCTCACTTGGACTGGACCTTGGTGGAGCCGGCACAAATGGTTGGGTTGGATACGAGAAGATGTTATTGACAAAAGATGATCCAACACCTGACCCATCCCCATACTCAATGTTGGGGAATGAAGTAGGATAGCCACCATACCTCCAACGGCAAACCGGTGCTCTTAAAGGATTAATGCAGGAGTAGATTATAAGTAACTAACTCCGCAGTTTATAACCCCAAAAAATACAAATAAGAGCAAAAAACAAAGAAATAATACTATCAAATAAACCCTCAAGGATATAATACCCATATAGGAGCAAAACCAGCCCAAAACCTAATATAGGAGAGAGAAAAACCTTCTATAGAGTTGGAGAGAGAAAGGTGCGGCCAGGTTTGTGGCAGTCCGATTGAGCTGCACTTTTGGGTGTAGATAGTCCTAGGGAGGGTACAAAAACCCCCAAAGTTGAGAGGATTCTGACGGCTGGTTGTGAAGTTACAAGCTTTCTTGATTTTCTGGCCTAGGAGAGAAAACTGAGAAGAACCTTCAAGAACAGTAGCTGAATGCTTCCAACAGTGACTAAGTAGGGATCGTGGGAACCTTATGAGGCCTAGAATACCCTGAATGAAGACCTGGCTGCATAGAGTACAGAAGAGAGAAAGAGAGGAGATCGATCTCTCTCCTATTCCCACTCGGATTGCTGATCGGTTCTGATTTCTGCAGACTTTTATCAGAATTTGAATTATATCTCTTGAATGTTATAGCAAATAAAATAAAAAAAGAATAATAAAATAGATGGGGGGTTGAGAAGGGTGAAAGAGAATAAAGGAAGTGGCTATCTCAGCCTGGGCTTCTCACCCACAGCTATCTCAGCTGCTCGAAGCATTTAGTTGCAAACTTTCTTTCATTCAAATTTGTTCAATAATGGAACATATGCCTCTCTATTTATAAAGGGGAAGTTTACAATCATACTAATACTAGAAGCTAGTTTCCCAATAGGACTAGACACTCCTACTACAATTAGGAATTCAAAATAGGACTAAGACCTAACTTTATGACTCTAACATGGAATAGGACTAACTAACTAATAGTCCATATAGGACTTTACAACCAACTAATGGCCTAATGGGCCTTTATTGAATTAAATAGCAACTAATTAAACTAATGAATAAAATCCCGTTTTTCTACCTTCTACCCATATTTTAGGTCCATTAAAGTGGCTCATTTCAAAAAAAACCCATGGGATCAAAGGTCCAACACATACATAACACAACCCAAGGCTTATTTGCAATAAAATAAGCCCAAGTTACTTATCTACATCGACTCGCCCTCTCTTAGAAAAAATTCGTTCTCGAATTTTCTAAAGTGTGAGGGTGATTATATCATAGTGCACGTCCCTCTTCAAGCCATAGAAAAATTCAGGTAGCTCTTTGATAATAAAGATGTAGTCTACAATGTGAGGAGCTCGATCTTCAAAATACTTTAATGGGATGACGAACTCCACATGCTCAACTTCAACATCTTTGGATGTATCCATAGGGTCATCTACGTATGCACCTTTGATCTCTTCTAACTTCAATGCAATATAAACCCCTTTTGGTTCATCTACCTGGTGGTTCCTAATTGGTTCCATTGATGGTTCAAACACAACTTCATTTTTGAACTCCTTAGGATCTTCCTCTTGGTTGTTCACAATCATCACAGTTGTTGTAGTGTCAAGTTCCTCAGTCTCAACTTCATTGTCCATTGTGGCAACCTTGTTGCTTTCGACTTCTCCCACATGAGTCTCGTTGTTGGGAACATCAATGACTAGTTTTTCCTTAACAATAGGAATGGCTGGAAAAATTTTAACACTAACCTCAACTTTTGACTTTAGTTCACTGGTCAGAGGTGTCTTCTCTTGTTGCTCTTTTGCAATAGAGGCCAATGATTCCTTCATGCTATTGTCAAGTGTGGGTGGCTTTTGGACATCTGGTGGAAGGAAGTACATGTTTCGTTCATGCTCAGATAGGTACATGCCTGCTAACTCATACTGCATCTCGTCCCACATTCTAAATTTACATTCTTGAGCTTGAAGTTGCCTTTCACGGACTCTCCATTGCATTCGTACACAATCATTCATCTGGGAACACGCATACTGGCCTTTTTGTGTCTCTGTTAAGTTGTAGTTGTCAAAGTACATGTCCAATTCACGCATCCATTCAAGGAATTCCCCATGAAAATAACGTGGTTGATCATTAGATTAGGCAACAGTAGATGTATTATGATGGGAATCCTGTGGAGGGAAGAGCCTTCTTTGAAAATATACAGGGAGGTATTGTGTCACTAACTGGTACTTCATCTCTTCCCAAGTCCTAGGCTCATGTCTTCGAACTCGGAGTCGCTTTTCATGGACTCTCCACCAATCTCTAGCATGACCAATCAACCGGAAACAAACAACTTGAAGCTTTTGTGTCTCTATCAAGTTATAGTAATCAAAATATTCCTCTAGAGAATCTAACCAATCAAGGATGTAGAATGTATCCTTTTGTCTAGTGAAGTAACGAATTGATGGAACCATCTTCGATTAGGCACCGATAGATTGTTTGGAGCTTTTTTCAACCGTAGCTCTGATACCACTTAATGCAGGAGTAGATTATAAGTAACTAACTCCGCAGTCTATAACCCCAAACAATACAAATAGGAGCAAGAAACAAAGAAATAATACTATCAAATAAACCCTCAAGGATATAATACCCATATAGGAGCAAAACCAGCCCAAAACCCAACGCGATAGGAGAGAAAAACCTTCTATGGAGTTGGAGAGAGAAAGGTGCAGCCAGGTTTGTGGCAGTCCGATTGAGCTGAACTTTTGGATGTAGATAGTCCCTAGGGAGGGTACAAAAACCCCCAAAGTTGAGAGGATTCTGACGGCTGGTTGTGAAGTTACAAGCTTTCTTGATTTTCTGGCCCAGGAGAAAAAACTGAGAAGAACCTTCAAGAACAGTAGCTGAATGCTTCCAATAGTGACTAGGTAGGGATCGTGGGAACCTTATGAGGCCTAGAATACCCTGAATGAAGACCTGGCTGCATAGAGTACAGAAGAGAGAAAGAGAGGAGATCGATCTCTCTCCTATTCCCACTCGGATTGCTGATCGGTTCTGATTTCTGCAGACTTTTATCAGAATTTGAATTATATCTCTTGAATGTTATAGCAAATAAAATAAAAAAAGAATAATAAAATAGATGGGGGGTTGAGAAGGGTGAAAGAGAATAAAGGAAGTGGCTATCTCAGCCTGGGCTTCTCACCCACAGCTATCTCAGCTGCTCTAAGCATTTAGTTGCAAACTTTCTTTCATAAATGCAAACTTTCTTTCATTCAAATTTGTTCAATAATGGTACATATACCATCTATTTATAGAGGGGAAGTTTACAATCATACTAATACTAGGAGCTAATTTCCCAATAGGACTAGACACTCCTACTACAACTAGGAATTCAAAATAGAACTAAGACTTGACTTTATGACTCTAACATAGAGTAGGACTAACTATCTAATAGTCCATATAGGACTTTACAACCAACTAATGGCCGAATGGGCCTTTATTGAATTAAATAGCAACTAATTAAACTAATGAATTAAATCCCGTTTTCCTACCTTCTATCCATATTTTAGGCCCATTAAAGTGGCCTATTTCAAAGAAAACTCATGGGATCAAAGGCCCAACACATACATAACACAACCCAAGGCTTATTTGCAATAGAATAAGCCCAAGTGACTTATCTACATCAATGGGCCACCAGCATATCCACCATACTTAGTATGTGCTGCTAAACCAACGCTCTCAAAGCCACTATCTCCAAGTCCCTACCACAATTGCTCCCATGGTTTGAAGTATCGGTACATATTGTACCGTATCGGCCCTGATCGATACGATACATGGAATTTTTAAATTCTTTTGTATCAATATATATCCTACGATATATACCGATACACACCGACACGTACCGATACTCAATGGAAAATTTAAAATTGAGGTGAAATGTACGTATTGGTGCGTATTGGTACATACCGATACGGTACGATACGTACCAATATGGTGCGCTACGGTCATATAATGGCCAAGATTGTTCATTTTTTTTTTTAAAAAAAAAAAAAACATGATTTTTTAAGGGGTTTTTGTTCCAAAGTTGTTGCCAACCATTTTTTCTCTCTAACTAAAGTGGAAATCAAGGTTGGGAACTAGGATTTTACATTTATGGGACAATTACATGTCATATATAGCTTTTTTTAACTATTTTTTATGCAAAAGTATATAAAAAAGTGTTTCCTATCCATTTATGTGCGTATCTTTAGCGTTCTTAGCATATCTCCGATATGATACCCTCCGATACTTATCTTAATTTTGGCCGACCGATATACGATACCGATACTTTAATCCTTGCTTGCTCCTCAACATTTGTAGGGCATATCCATGATTATAGACAAATGTCGTCACTTGTCTTGCCCTCTCTACAACCTCTTTCACAAGCTTAAGACTCCCCATATCCTTCAGCATGAGATCGATGCAATGGGCTGCACATGAAGTCCAAAATAGCCGGTACCTAAAATTGTTCATCAATTTTTCCCCGACCTCCTTGAAAGTTTGAAACGAAACTATTGTCTATGTACTACCTTCCAAAAATTAATTTTAGGAAAATATATTACCTTCTAGCTCCAATCATGCAAATCCAAGCTATAGAAGGGATGAATAAGTAGAAGAATGCAAAAAAATAGGAAGAAATCAAAGGATTTTCCAACAACTGCAAATTTTTGGCAAAATCCCAAGAAGCAATGTTGAAACTTGTGAAACAAAGAGGTCTTGGTCAAAAACTATCAAAATATGACAGGTTTTGATCGAAACCTACGAATTATATATATGGATTGATCATGTTTTGGTCAAAACCTGTCAAAACAGGGTCGAAACTTGGACCAAAGTAGTATCAACCCTTGGTTTGGTTTCGGTTAGTGTTGAAACCGATACGCTCAGTCGAAACTTTGACCGAAACTTAAAACCATGCCTTTAATTTCTAGTAAGTTGTTTCAATTCATTAATCACTTCATGTAAATGGATCCACTACTACATGTGTGGACCCTCTTTTAGTAGTTTACATTTTATCGAGTTTCCTTTTGAAGAAAGTAAACCCTTCTATCTATCGTAAGGGCCTTAGAGCTCACCCCATGAATGCTTGGCCATTGTGCCTTAGTTTCTGTGATAAACAGTTGAGTGGTGAGATACCAGTGGTTTGTGAGATATTGACCAAGGCTGCCCCATAGGTGAGATGCCTTGGTCATATCCCTTCTTCCCTTTTCTTTCTAATTTATTTCCCCTGCAATCCTGATCTCTACAAGTACAGTCCGAGAAGTACTGAAGCTGTGATATTGCCTGCTGTCTGCCATATCTCACATATCCTGCAGCACCCTTCTTTTGATGTTCCACTGCAGCAGCCTGTCTCTCTCACATATTCACTATTCTGTCCATCAAATTCAAGTGGTGTTTTTGAAAGTTTCATTCTCTGTTGGAGAACTTCCATCGACCTTAATCAGAGTCACTGATGGCTGAATCTGCCACCAGTAAGTAAGTTAATAATTTTTGCGAAAACTGTCTAATTTTGGTCCTGCATTCATCTCTCTTGATCTAACCATCAACTTGCTGAGATATTTGGGGACCATCTCCATTGACTACATCAAGAATAACATCCTACTCTATGATCCAACACATGTAGATGACACCAACACATATCCTAGTTCGTTAAAGGATCCAGGGAAATGAAAAATAGAAATTCAAGTTATAGGATCTAAAAGCACTTACAAATGGATCATTCGAGCTCCATGGTCATCAAAGTTCCTTATATACCACCTTGGTGACATCATCTGCATCAAAGTGCAGTACTAAGCAGAATGATACCACATATGCATATTATATTTGGATGTACATTTTTCTGTAAATGGCTAGTTATGAGAATGAATGTACAATCTAATGTACATATGCACATTTATGCTATGATCATTCACCAAATAGCGCTTTTGTCAATTTTATGAAGCCAATAAAGCCAACAAATATGATTTCAGGGCAATCCTTAATTTAAAAAAGAAAATGGTGCATGGTCATTATAAAGGAGCGCATGAAGTTTCCCCTTCGGAAAGTTGCCGAAAGTTGAAAGAGCCTATTTTCTACTCATTTTGAAAGAATAGTGGACAATCTCATGGCTGAAGTTGCCAGATAATGTATTAAATCCAGATAATTTTCAGGTTTTTTAATGACTACTACCACACGAAAATAGTGGAGTAAGAGTCAAGGCAGATGGGAAGCTAAACAGAGTTGAGATTATATAAAGAAACGTGCAGGCATCAGGTATCAAAAACAGGATGGTGGATTTAAGTGGCATACAAGCATATCATAAGAAGGATCTGGTGGTGGTGGGAGGAGAAAGATATTGACAGAAGCAAGATTGCAAGATGGAAAGAGAGAGGGGAGAGAGGAGAGAGAAGGGAGATCGTGGGGAAAGAGAAAGAGACACAACCTGGGGGAAGAGAAGATAGAAGCAATAACCTCAATTCCCAAAACAAACTAATTATTTTCCATTCAATCAAATTGTGGGTGAGATCTAGCCTCTTACAGAATTATAAAACTGAAAAATGAAAAAGAAATAATTAAAAATTCTAATTGATCCTAAGCTCACCAATCATTGACTGCTTTAGGAGTGTTCCTACTTGACTTAACTGACTAGGAAAGTTCCTTCCATATGCACATTGTGCTAGGAAGAATAATCCTATTCTAACCAAAAAAACATAAGCAACTAAAGTAACTGATTCTAAAATGGAAACCACATAAATGAGGAAATCTCCCTCGTGTGCGATGAGATGGAGAGTCATTAACTAAAAAGAAACTAATAGATGAGAAACTAAATCTTATCAATTTTCCAACCTGTCCAAATAACTAAGCCATAACAAAATAAGTAAATAAGTCCTAAACTGGCCCATGACTTGTGTAGTGATAAGGTTCCTGAAATTCAGGAACTTAAATCATCGTTGTCAAGGCAGTGTCCTGGCTACTTTTGTTCGAAGGGTGCCTTGGTCACCTAGGCATCTTCTAATTGCTTTGTTGGTGTCGCCTTGATCCACAGCCTTGAGTCGCCTAGCCGCCTTGACAACTATGACTTAAATAACCACATGTAATACCTCTTCAAATGGTTCCCATTAATCCTGGCTTTAAGTAAACCAAAACATTCCACACGCAAGGCTGGTCACATGATAGTGTTCCCATGAACAGTAAAATTGTCTATAACAAACCAAATTAAACCGAAAAGATTCAGATCTGGACCAAAACCAGCCCACCGCAGGAGCTGAATTTTTCTCTCCAATTTTTTTTTCAAAGAGATAACTGCATCATAACTTCGTCAAAAAGTGAATCCATTGTTTCGCAAATGTTCGAAAGATTAATTGCATATGAAGGTTATCGAAGTAACAAAACACTCAAGTGACTGGCTTATTGCCAAACAAATAGCCAACAAGGAAACAACTATTATATTGTTTATAGTATCCCAACCCTAGTGTGTTCTCTGAGTTTTCAGATCTACAAAAGCACAACAAACAAACTCTTTGTGGCACATGTAGTAAGAGGCAAACAGAAAGAAAATAATATAAATTCTAAACCTCCTAGGATGCAATACTCAAAGCATGTGTAACAGGAAACCAACAACCATTTGATTTCACAAGAACCATGCGGAATATTTTGCTCAAAGGTGATGGAAGAAAGGTATTACTCGATGAATGCAAATATTACAACGAGTCACTAGAGAAGAAGCTTGCAATTCCATGTGTCCAGCCCATGTGCCATCTTTTTCCATGAATTGGCAATATTCATCAAATGGAACTTCATCCTCAATAAAAGGCTCAAAATCCTCCCGATGCTTCTGTTAAAGTTAAAACACAGTTTTGGCATCAGATTTGCTTAATGGTACAGTTGAATCAAAGTGTACAGGGAAGATCATTGATCAATGTACATTCTGCAAGATCAACCAATTATTTATAATAGCAAAATTGCACACACTGTAACGAGATCAAGTATTACAGTCCAGTCCGGATATATGAGAATCCAAATAGTAGACATGTAACATGTTCCAACTCTTCTATAGTTCTATATACTGCATCATTTTGGAATTTCCACCCCCACCTAAATACAATTAGTCGGGCTGAGACTTATTATTGTTTAACAGTAAAATGACAAAGTCATTCGCTCTGCTGATTGCTGTTGATAATGGTAAGTAGTTTTCTATAACTAATTTTATCAAAAGATAATATGGGAGCAAAGATCAGTTCCTGCATTCAATAATTGCTACTTATCAGCATTATCACTCACCATATGTGTTTATACTGTGCTAAACATCAAGCCTAGTCTCAGATTAATAATGGGGTCCCTAATAGGAGAATTCCTCAAACTGTGCATCAGAATTGCTTTCAATCTTTGGATAAAATGAACAAAGGACATCAATTCTGGAACAGCATGGTACTCTTTTTTCCATACTTCAATCTGACACAATACTGTTGGGAAACATGTCCACACTCCTTGCCATGTTTTGGTGTTAACAAACAAACATACATCTTTAACTTGATTGTTAAAGTGTGATTAGCTTGAAGAAACCCTTAGAAGATCGAAGGTCGAATCAAGACATGAAGCTTAGCTTAAAGACATGAAACAGCAAACAAGAAGGAAAGAAGATGAAGGGCCAAAGAATGGAAGATTCGAGTGAAGAAGAAGACCACTAGGATAGATTAGTTATTTTTAATGTAATTTGTAATTTCCACATACTTATATGCACTCACCTCATGCATGTGCATTGCATCATATTAGAATGACCATAGAGCATGCCTTGACTAGGTATGGAAAGTCTCTAAGTGGTATGGAACACACAGTAACCTAACTCAAGGGTATTTTAGGGAATCTTAAAGTTAGTATCAGGAGACGAAACCTTCATAGAAGTTGTAGGAAATTGAGTTGTGATTCCAACGCAACTGATCTCAAGTCAATCCAAGGTCGGACCAAAAAGTTATAGTCAAAACACTGGTGACTGGTCAGTATGACAGAGCATGTCATGTTGGCGGTCGACCGGCTGGAAGCCCTGGTCGACCGGAACCACCCGAGACCATAGGCGGTCGACCATCTGGAATCCCCGGTCGACCGGACCTGTCCGAGACCATAGGCGGTCGACCGGTGCCTGTCTGGAAGTACTCCAACGGCTATTTTTTTGCCTACAACGGCTCTTGGCGGTCGACCGGCTACCGATGGCTGTCGACCGGTAGACCCAGAATATGTCCGTTAGAGCTTGATTCCTTGCCTAAAATGCTTCACTAAGTTCACCTATAAATACCCTAATCACTCTTAATTAATTATTCATTAAGAAAGAGCTTTAAGAGCATTGTTGCAAGCATTAGAGAAGTTTATTTCTACTTGAGTTATTCTATTACACAAATCCCAAACAAGAGGCTCAAGTCTTAATCAAAGTCCTCTACTCTCTCCTGTGCAAGTCAAAGCCGTAAGAGAGGACTTTACAAAAGGTGCATCACTCATCATTTATTATTCATTCTCATTTGCACCACACTTGAGGTATTCCTCTTATTCCACTATTTCTTATTTTCTGTTTTTTTACAATTCTAGACTGTACTTAGGATTGTAAGGATACTCTTATCCTAAAAAGAGAAAGGTCTCTCTCTACCCCTAAAAGAGATTGTGAAGGCGTCTCTCTGCCTGGAAAGGAGATTTGTAAGGATACTCTTATCCGTAAAAAGATTGTAAAAGTTTTCTCCCCTACCTACTGTACTGAAAGGGAGAACTAGTGGAATACCTTACAAGAGGATTCTTGTAGGGAGTGGACTAGACTCGAATTGAGTCGAACCACTATAAATCTTGTGTTGTGGTTGTTCTTATTTTATTTATTCCGCATCGTTTTTAATTTGTAGTCACACTTGTGACCTATACATCGAAAAGAGTTAAATTCCACTAGTATAACCTATTCACCCCCCCTCTAGGTTATTTCAAATACACCATCAAATTATTCCTCTAGTGTTCCAGAGGTGATGTCAGCACTATATTTGTCATGGTGCCTTGGCAAATAGTTGAGTAAGAAAGGTTGAGAGAGTGAATTGGCTTGTCTGAGATGACAAAGGCCAATCATTTATAAAATGATAATGAATTACAAATAAGGTATGTATAGCTAAGGCTGAGTCATAATACAGTCACAGTTGTTAGCTTACACAATGAATCTGGATGGGTATTGTAATACTTATCTATAACACTCTCCCTCAAGTTGGACCATAGATATCCCTCATGCCCAACTTGAATACAATAGGATGAAATAACTTGGAGGTCAACCCCTTTGTGAAAACATCAGTTAATTGGTTCTCAAAAGTGATGAGCGGGATGCAGATTGAGCCTTGTTCAAGCTTCTCTTTGATGAAGTGACGATCAATCTCAACGTGTTTGGTCCTGTCTTGCTGAATCGGATTATGAGCTATACTATTTATTGCCTTATTGTCACAAAGAGCCTCATAGGTCCCTCAGATGTCATTCCCAGATCACTCAGCAATACTTTGAACCAAATAAGCTCGCATACACCTTGAGTTGGAAATGGTGTAAGGATCAATTCAAGAGAGGAGAGAAGGTAAAAGGTGAGAAAGAGAAGAAGAGAAGATGAACGGGAGAGAAGGAAATGGCAACCTAATGTGGGAGAGAAAAAATTCCTCTACCCTATTTGATCCACTAACATGAAAAAGAAATTACATACACCTCCCTAGGGAGGTAAAAGGTAAAACAGTAAATTACAACATAAAACATTAAGATACCAAACTAGTGCCCAAACTACCCTTACTACATAAACTCTTAACATTCTGTACCAGTGCTCAGTATTCTGCTTCTGCACTTGATCAGGATACTACTGGTTGCTTCTTGCTTCGCCATTTGACTAGATTTCTCCCAAGGAAAGTACAATACCCTGAAGTGGAATGGTGATCATCAATAGAACCAGCCCAATCAGCATCAATAACGGATTCAAGTTTCAGATTGCTACTGTTAGAAGATAGAATGCCTTTTTCCTGGTGCTGATTTCAAATATCGCAGAATCATATAGATTGCCTCAAGATGAGCTGTCCTTGGTTTATGCAAAAAATGACTAACAACCCATACAACATAGGCAATATCTGGCCGAATATGAGAAAGGTATATCAGTTTTCCCACAAGACATTGATCTCTCTCCTTGACCACTGACTCACCCCATGTGCAGCTGAGTTGGTGATCAACCTCAAACGGAGAATCTATAGGCTTACATCCAAGCATATTGTCTCACTAAGGAGATCTAGGACATAATTTCTTTGGAAAATGAAGATACCCTGGCTGGATCGAGCTAATTCAATTCCTAAGAAGTATCTGAGTGGTCCTAAATCCTTTCCTTCGAACTCTGTAGCCAACCGGGTTTTCAACAAAGAGATTTCTATGTCATTGTTATTATTATATCGTCAACATAGAAAATAAGAGAAGTAACCCTTCCACCCTTATGTTTAACAAACAAGGTATGATCAGCGTGACTCTACCTGTACTGAAACTTATGCATAGCCTTCTAAAACTGGCCAAACGAAGCCCGAAGTGACTACTTAAGGCCATAGAGAGATTTCCACAACCTACACACCTTATTGGCTAAGGATGATGACTCAAAACCAACGGGAATACCCATGTAGACCTCTTCCTCAAGATAAGCATTAAGGAAGGCATTTTTTACTTAATTGTTGAAGGTTAAATTCAAGGTTTGCAGCACATGATAGCAATGCTCAAACAAATTTCATTGGGAAAAAGTGTCCTGATAGTCATGCCGTAGGTCTGGGTAAAACCCTTAGCAACCAATCTTTCCTTGTATCTCTCAAAGTTCCATCTACCTTCTATTTTTTCACAATGAACACACATTTACACCCTACTGGTTTCTTTCCTTCAGGGCAAGGGACAAGTTCCCGTGTATCATTTTTCTTCAAGGCCTGCATTTCCTTTATCATAGCATCCTCCTAATTAGGGTCTATGATAGCTTCTTTCCAGCCCTACAAGATAGACATAAAGGACAACAGGGAAACAAATGCACCATATAATGGAGAATAGGATGTTGGGTACAAGTTCTAACTCCCTCCCTAATAGCAATAGGAAGGTTATTGTCAGATGGAGGAGAAATATCATTACCCGAGGGAGCAAGCTTAGGAGGCGGAGATGGACAAGGTAAGCTAGAGATAGGCTTTTCCTTATAGAATAAGTAAGTAGATCCATTTTCTCTAGCAGGGCATAAGGCTCATCTTAAACAGTATCTGTATTCTCCCCCTAAATCTGAACAGTATCAATAACAAACAGACTCGAAGGAATCTCACTAGACAGAATCTCTTCCTCCACACTCTCCCCTGAAGAGATGATTGGTGGTAGGACTCATGTTAATGAAAGGTCATATCCATGGTAACAAAAAGTCTACAGGAAGGGGGATGATAACACTTGTAGCTTTTTTGATAAGCAGAGTATCCAATGAAGATATACCTGATAGTCCGTGGATCCAATTTGGATCTAGTGGGAGATAAATTGTGGGCATAGTGAACGCACCCAAAGACATGGGGAGGGAATGAGAGGCCATGGAAGGGTCTAGAAGGAGACTATAATGCCCCAGAAATTAAAAACTTAAAGAGTATGTTTTCAGGCCAAGGGTATTTTCATAATTTTTGCATTATAGAAGTAATTTTGTAAGTTTTCTGATTCTTTCGTTAATAGATGTATAGGATTTGGCTCTATAGGAAACTGAATATGGGATGGCATATAGGTGAATAAGGTACTTAGAAAATTAAAGAGTGTTTTAGTTCTTTATTTATATTTGATTTGTGGACATAATAAATAATCAAAGTGTTAGGCTAGTGGTTGCCACTTGAGTGGGTGAGAAATATTTTGGCTTATTTTAGTATAAATAAGTTTTGGGATGGGTTATATATGTGTTGGACCTTTAGTTTTAAGTGTTTCCTTTGTAATGGGCCTATAATATGGGTACAAGCTCGGAATACGGGATTAGTCAAGAGTCTTCATTTCTTTATTTTACCTTATTGTTTTAGTTGGACTAGATTAGGAATATATAAGTCCAGCCCAATTTTGAGTCAATTTAAGTGTCCTATTAGTTAAGGATTGGGTTAGCCCTTTCCTTCTTAGTCTCTAAGTCTATTTTTGAGTCTTTTATATAAGTTATAAGGGGGTCAAGCATTGCACACAAATTTGATTATTGAGAGAGACAGAGTTGGAGAGAAAGAAAGAAAAAGAGGAAAACCGAAAGAGAGGGAGAGAAAGGGAGATTGTGGAAGGGAAGATCATGCTTTCTTGTTCCTGCTTCATTACTTTGTTTTGCTCACTTCAGGTACTAATTCTTCCTCCAATTGGTTAGCATCCTTGCATTCAATTTTATTTTTAGTTTCTTGAATAGGTTACTACCATATTATAGTATCTACAAGATTCTAGGTGTCGATTCTTGAATTGGGTTGTTGTCCCTAGTTCCTAATAGTTGTTGGTTTCTACCCCAAAACTTTGGGGTTAACTTTGATTCTAAGTGATTAATCCAATGATTCACTTGGGACCCAATATGGGACCCAAATCAAACTAATAGATTAATCAAAAAATCTTTATATAGGATTCTTTACTTGGGACCCATGTGACCAAATCTAATATTCTTTTTTTGGGACACAATAATGTTAGGGTTTTCTTTGAGACCCAAATCGTGGGACCCAATACACTGGTCGGTTTTAGATGAGATTTTAGAGTTTTGGTGGGATACCTAGGAGGGGTAAAAGACTGTAATTTGGGGGCCAATGAATGTCCCTAACATCAATTTTTGGTTAGATCACTAAAAGTGTCAATCCTTGACCAATCTTGATTTTTGAATTTCTTCAAATATAGCAATGAGTTGACCATAGGTTCCCCTCCCATAGAGTGAGAATCAATCCACTATGGGAGGAGATCTGATTCTCTGTTTGCATGTTACTTAAAAGCCTGTGAAATTGGGGAAAATTGGGACACATGAGCTTGTATTTCCCTAATTACTTTTAATCCAACATTTAACTTTTGGGCATACTTGGGGTTTAGAAGAGCTGTCCTAAGGGAGATTGCAATTCGAATTTGGGGACCATCTGTCCAATGGATTGAGAGTAATTCCATATTTACTGAAACCTTGAGATTAGAGTTGTTCTAATTACTCCTAGATCACTTTACCGATCATTCTAATCTTCAGAAGGGTGATACACGTCAAGGGGGATCGATCCCTAGAGTTTGACCTCCTTCTGAGAGAGTTGACTTTTGGATTGGCTTTTTACTTTTGTTAACTTTTGGGAAAGTGAGGTATTGAATTAGTTTTGAATTAGGAGATTAATGGGAGACGTAACTAATTTCAGGTGGTGATTGACTTGAGCACACCGTCGGAGAGTGGAAGTATGAGACATGCAAGTTGAAGTAAGTGGATTATAGTGGGATTACACCACGAGTGTGGTTTGATTGTATGATGTAATATTTGGTATGCTTGTACCATTGAACCTATGCTTATTGAATTGGGCTTATGTGTGACATTAGTTTATGGAGGTGATTGATATTTGATGGAGATGAATATTATTGTATGATGTGTATTGATGTTGATTCTTACTTTGAGATTTTACCTGTGTTTTCACATGTGTGTTTTTAAAGAAAGTGATTTTATGAAAGGTGATTTTATGTAATGGTGATTTGTTTAAAGTGAGATTTTTCTTTTTAAGTGTGAAAATAGAAAGTGTCTGAGGGCAAATAGACTGCTTTGTACCAGTCCAAAGAGGGGTGTTCCATTGAGCCGTGGGACTTGTATATTTTGTTCCAGAGTGGTGACGACAGTGTGATTGTTGACGTGTGATTGTGGGGGCCAAGTTTCCCTCTTGTACTATGGGCAGTGGATGCTTATTTCCCTCAGTATCGGCTAAAGTGTGATAAAAATGAATATTTTCTAATGATCGTGTTTTGTTAAAAGTGTGATTTGAGAAACTAAACTGTTTGTTTTATCCGTTGTTTTTGTTTGATTGTTTTCTCTGTGCTGTCTCTTATTATTTTTCCCTTACTAAGTAAGTTGTTGTGCTTAATCCATTATTTTAACATCACAGTAATTGAGATGGAAGTGTATCCTTGGAGTAGAATTCGAGGGCGATTCGAAGATTTCTTTATTTATTTTTATTTCCATTTTCTTAGATGGATGAAGTGATGACATTTAAAGGCAAATTCTAATAATATGGATTTTGATATTTAACTAATACAAACCCTGGATTGCCACCAGTAAGTAGGAGTACTTGAGGTTTAAGGCAATGGTTGAGTATTTGGTTTAAGATTTGAATCGAAGTAGTTTGCTATGAATGGTTTGTTGGTATTTGTCGATTGTTTGATCAGCGGTCGTGAGGGTTGTACCCTCACCTGACATCTGGGTCTGGGTCGTGAGAGACAGCCTGATGTTTTAAAGTCGAGGACACTGGAAGGTACCCCCGTTGATAAGGAAAGCAGTAGTAAGAACTGCATCTCCCTAATAAAATTTTGGAACATGGGTAGTAAACATCAATGACCGGGTGATGTCAAGAAGATGGCGATTCTTTCTTTCAGGAATACCATTTTGCTCAAGAGTACGAACACGAGAGGTCTGGGACAAGATACCAGGTTGGTCAAGATATTGAAGAAAATGGTCAAGATATTGAAGAAAATGGCCATCAATAAATTATGTCCCATTATCGTTCCATAAGATCTGAACATGGGCATTGAATTGTGTTCGAATTATGGTATGAAAGGAACGGGAACAAGGAAAGGCCTCTGACTTGGTCTGGAGAAGAACCAAGTCAGAGAGTAAGTTATCAATGAAGGTGATAAACCATTTGAACTCACCCCGGGTAGTAATGAGAGATGGTCCCCACAAGTCAGAATGTATAATAGAGAAAGGCATGTTATTTCTATTATCAATGATAGGATGTAGGGACCTAGTATGCTTTGCAAGTTGATAGATGTCACAAGCAAATTTGTCCCGAGTATAGCTTTATTAAAGGTGGAAATAAATGACCCAAAACATGAAATGAAGGATGACCCAAATAGCGATGCCACTGATGCAACTGGGAAAAAGCGGTCCACCCAAAGAGTGTGAGCTGAGACCGTTGGTGTAAAAGTGAGGTTCGGATCCAAGTAGTACAGCCCATATCATACTCTACCATATCCAATCATTGCCCATGTCACTAGGTCTTGAAAAACATAATGAGTGGAATAAAAATGAACTCAACATTTAAGGTCAACAGTAAGACGATAAAAGTAAATAGGCAAACAAATTGGGGACATGGAAAACAAAAGATAAGGAAATAGTAGGGGAGCAAGTAACAAAACCTTTTCCAGAGACTGCAGATAAGAAGCCATTGTCAACTTGGAACTTATCCTTACTCGAACAAGGGAGATAGGTACAACACATGTCTGAGGAGCCAGTCATATGGTCAGAGGCTCCAGAGTTAAGAAGCAAAGAAGGACTAGGATTAGAGGCAATATACCTGATTGGGCTAGATGAGAAGCAGGTTGATTGGAAGATGCCATAGGAGGAGGTGTGATACTAAGCTATGCCAGCATATGTTGGAGAGCAACCATCTTTCTGAAGAAAATGGAGCAGCAATGGATGAGTTGTCAGTAGTCTCAGAAAGATGATCATGATGCCTGAAAGATCATTGTTTCCCACCATGCCCTCCGCCTTTAGGGCGGCCATGTAGCATCCAACAGGTCTCTCTTGTAGGGCAATGACGTCCACAATAGTCACACTTAACCGGGTCTTTTGCAGGAGGACCAGGTTTAGTCGCAGATTACTCCAAAGTCTGAGAAGCCTGAGGACTAGTGACATGAGCTTAACAAGTGGGAACAGCAGGAAGCATCATAACAGAGTGGTGCGATCCTCATGCCGAATCATATTATAAGCCTGGAGTAGTGTAGGAAACGTGTCTCTGCTACGGACCTAGACACGGATCTGATCATACTCTGGATTCAGTCCAGTGAGGAAGTCATATACCCGTTCCTTTTGGAATGTAGTAGTATCAGTAGTGCAGGCCATAGGGACAGGGTGATAAGAGTCCAACTGCTGCCATAAACTGTACAGTGCAGCATAATATGTGGAAATAGATAGGTCCTTCTAAGTGGTCTCACGGACTTGATGGCAAAGCTCATAATTCTGAGCATAGTTACTTGACTGAGCATACGTGCTTTTAACAGCCTCCCATAATTCCTTCGCAGATTTCAAAAGAACAAATCTTGGACTGGTAGATGGGTCCATAGAGTTCAGAAAGATTAACATGATAGGTCCTTCTAAGTGGTCTCACAGACTTGATGGCAAAGCTCATAAATCTGAGAATATGTGCTCTTAACAGCCTCCCATGATTCCTTTGCGTAGTTGAAAAGAACAAATCTTGGACTGATAGATGGGTCCATAGAGTTCAACAAGATTGACACAAAAAGGGCATCATTAGCCAACCAATTATTCTTAGCAGTAGCATCGGTTGGGATTGGGTTTCACTACTTATATCCCCAAAAAATGAATTCCTCTAATAGTAAGGAGCAAGCCCGTGACTATGCAAGGTAGTTGGTCCGATTTAAATTGGAGGGTTCAGTTGGAGAGATGGGTGGTGGTGAGAAGTTCCAAACGACTTTGATCACTAACCCCAGTTACTCCAACATAATGCCAAGAGAAGAAACAAAAAAAAAAAAGGTAATGGGAAGGAGAAGTACCTCACAAGCAAGGTAGTTGCTTCATAAACCGAAGAAATCTAGGAAGCACCGAGCAAGTATTCACCTATAGTAATGAGCATATAAGTGGTGGAGCAGAGAGCAACAAATCCTACCAGAGGGCTGCAGTGGTGTGGAATGTCCACACTTCAGCTGGCAACAAGCAGGAGATAGGAAACCGCCCTTGGGAAGCTCGGAGATCAGAGAAAAGGAGGGTAGGGGCCCTTACAATGTCTTAAGGAGACCTGAAGTCAAGCAGGAAGCCTTGTCAAAACTCGGCGTGGCCTATAGACAGAGAGGAAAGGAGCATCAAAGCCTAGCAAAGACCTGGTGTGCCTAGGTGGATTTCCCAGGAGGCAAGGAGCCTAAGGTGGGTCTCGGGGAGACCAGGCAACAATCGTGGGAGACTCAAACGAGGTCTCAGAAGGCCAGCGGAGAAGCAAAGGAGGTAGGGAGCCCCAGGCGAGTCTCGGGAAGGCCAGGCGATGGTCGCAAGAGGCAGGAGCCTAGGTGGAGGTTGCAACGAAGATCACAGAGGGGCATAGGTCCTTTGGCAGGGCCTAACGCTGCTGGTCGATGCTCGTAAGGGGCCAATGGCCTTGCCGGTGTACTTCAAGAGGGTTGTGCATTTTCTTTTTTTTTTTTTTTTTTTTTTTTGAATCGATAGGGAGTGCGTAGTCCCTATTTGGAATTGGCAGGGACAGCATGGGCCCTAGTAAAGTTTTGTAAAGACCTGTGGCCAGTGAGACGACGTGAGGGCGCGAGACTATAGTAAGGTCAATAGGTCAACAGGTGGGTAAAGGAAGAGGCACATTTTTTAGGTACCCATGCCCAGCCATGTGACGCTGAAGCCACTAATGCAAAGGACTAATCTCTTAGTCTAGTAGGGGAAAAAAAAAACCCCTAAAGTATTGGGCTTTCATAATCATACCAAGTTGAGAAGGAAAGGTTGAGAAAGTGAATTGACTTGTCTCAGATGACAGAGGTTGATCTTACTTATAATATGATAATGATTACAAATAAGGATGTATAGCTAAGGCTGAGAAATAATAAGATCACAGTCCCTAGCTTACATACAATGAATTTGGATGGGTATCAGAACCCTTATCCTTAATACGAACCAAGGTGATTGAGAGGGAAAAATTCAAGGCAACACCAGCAAGGCACCTAGGCCACCATGGCACCAGTTCAGGAAAAGCCACCTGGACCCCTAGGCGACAGCATGACAACTATGGTCAGCACATATTTACAAGTGTCGATGTGCCACAAAATTTTTGGGCCTAATTCTCCAGGAGTCACTTTCTATTTTTGCATGAAATGAATGAAGGACCTAGGGCCCATTTACAATCATCTATTTACTAAAATATTCCTGATGGGTAATAAAAGAGGAAAGACGAAGGAATGAGGCTGTTCAAAAGTTGCAACTGGTCTTCTTTTCTTTTTTCTTTCTGGTTTGGGGCCCAAACATGAGATTCTATTGCTGGATTTTATTTCAAGCCATATAGATTATTTAGTAGAGTTTTTGAATTCATTGAGTCATTAGGAGGTTATTCAAAAGATTCCCATACTTTTGCAGCATTCCCGTAGAATTAATGGCAGAGATATTATAACTCCAGTTATTAAGGCTAGTTTTGGTCTCCAATTGTAATTTCCACTAGAGGCTATTATTGTTATGGGATAAGATATTTTACTTACTACAATTTGATTAGAAATATGCATGTCTAGTCATAGTACTTGCTAGGGTGTAAGTTTGGCCCTGATGGCCCGAACCCGCCCTGAGCCCGAACAGGGCTTTAGCTAAGATTTCTGACCCCGAGGGCAAGTTAGGGTTGAATACTAACCCTGGTTTAGGGTTAGGTTGGGCCTGGATTGAGGCCTAAAACCCAACCCTGATTTTAACCCTGATTAGTATAAATATAATTTAGGGTTGTGATCCTATCCTTCTATTTAGAATAATGAAATATAAGTCTTGATTCTAATGGTTAGGTGTCCTAAACCTTTATTATTGTGTTGCAATTCATAATCAATAGTGTATTGATAATTTGATATATTGGTTTTTTTTTTTTTTTTTTTTTTTTTTTAACACAAATGGCAAAAATAGGGTTAGCCCAACCTTGGCAAAAATCAAGGCTAACCTAGCCCAACCCGGCCCAATCAGGGTCAATTAGGGCTGGGTTGGGTTGGCATGGACCCAACAGGGTTGGGTTGGGTCAAGATTAAGTTTTGGGGACCAAGGGTTGGGCTGGGGTTTTAAGAAACCGGCCCAACCCAGCCTGTTTCACCTCTAGTACTTGCTATGTTTAGGGGTCTAGAGATAGGGCTGTAACTTACTTCTTACATAGTTGACTTAATTATTTTTGCAGCCAAGAGCATCTCCCTCCCAGCCATGTGAATTCATGTGCTTTAGGGTAATTCCAAGATTCCCTAGGTGGATTCGTAGAACCACTCACTTCTTTCTCTAGTTCTCTATTTCTTTTATTTTATCTCATTTAAGTCCCATCTAACATTATACCTATAATCTGCAAGGCTAGACAATTTAATTCCCTATCAACCTTCAATCTTAAGATAACCAACCCAACCAATCAACTACTCCCCATCTTAAACCAAAATCAATTGGATCCTTGAACGAAAATTTCCATCTCCTCAAAAATCACCTTTCATAATAGTCGCATCCATAGTTGTCAAGAAGTCGCCTTGGCGTCCATGCGATTGTCGTCTTTCTTTTTTTTTTTTTTTTTTTTTTATGCCAAATATCATTTAAGATATTATTCATAAATAACCAAATAACCCCTTATTTGAATCCAATGAAAATAGTTTAAAAATCAAATTCCAAAAGGATAAAAAGTCAACCCCCTAGTCCAAGAACAAAAATTGAATTTTTGGTTGTAGGGGCGATTTTTAACTTTCAAATGCTAGGGTTTTTCTCAATTCTAAAAATTTTATAAATCTTATCATGGTAAAACATTGCTAAAAACTAAAAGTCCAGTAAAATAATCTTTTGTTTTGATGTCTTTAAAATTATTTTCATCCAAGCCAGTTTAATAGCATTTGTGCATTTTAAAATAAGTTTGACTGGAACATAACTTTGTCATTACAACTCAGACTTAAGTAATCTTAGACTTGTTGGAAAGTTGGTTTTGCGTTATACCTAATACAAAAGGTCTAATTAAAAATAAAATCATTTGACCAATAAAACTTATTATAGAACAAGAGCATTCTCTAAATGTTGATTTTTATGACTTAATGTTGATCTTTTGATGATTTGATGTGGCTTACTGTTGATTTTTGATGACTTGATGTGGATTAATGTTGATTTTTGATGATACAAGGCATATGTAGCATACTAAATAATGTAAAAAATAGTGAAAATAAAAAATAACACTTTAGGCGAACGCCTTGCTGCCTAAGCGCTTAGGCAGCCCTCCAATACCTTGGTTCACCTCGGCGCCATAACAACTATGGTCACATCCCATAAACAGTGAGGAAGATTGCATCTCTCTAACCCTTACATTTGCCTAAGCTAATCAATCTTTTGAGATTTAATTTAAACCCCAAATCCATTTCTCACTTTTCCTTTAATTTCTCCTTTCAACTCTAATTTACAAATTATTCTTAGAAGAATTCGAAAGGTTTCTCCCATTGTCTCTACCTTGGCCTAAATTGAAGAGAAATCGAACACTCTTTTGGTCCAGTCGTATGTTGTAGGGACAGCCTTCCTTTATCAATTTCATTTTGATCAATGAGACCACCAATTCAGTCCTTTGCCACACCGGGATATCATTCTAGCACTAGAACAAGCTTCTTAAAGAACATTAATCCAGAGATACTTTAATTTTCTTCTTTCTATTGGGTTTCTTCCACATAGGTTCATATTTTTTTCAACATGGCAACTTCCACCCTAACCCATATTTCAGTTAGAATATGATCATCCCTGTACTTTATCATTCAAGAACCAAAACAGATGTAGTTCTTAGTCTCATCTGAACCTGCCTACAAATGAAGCCTCACTTTTGTAACACTACAGCCATAACAAGCATCCAAAGCACTCTAGATTTAAGTAGCCAAATATTCCAATTCATGTTTAAGCAGCCAAACATGCACAGAATAAAGATCTGGTACACACCCATTATGCTTCCAATTAAGTCCAACAGTTGGTCAAAGATTTCATAACCAGACAAGAAGCATGTATTGATATAGTGGGAAAGGTGGGGGAGAAGGTGCAAGGTGCCTCGAGATGAGAGGGAGGGAGAAGGAACCAGACTGTATTATCTATGCTTAGGCACACTAACTTCAACTTGAGAACAAATCCAGACTAGCAGGACAGGATGTTGTTCTTAAATGGAAATTCAAGTTAATGCAGAAAATAATAAAAAGAAATTAACTGACATCTGAAACAAAGAAATGGTTACAAACATAAGTCAAGATAAAAAAAGATTACAAATTTATCAATCTTTTATAGCTAAGGTAAATAGTTATATACCAGTATATACTGCACTACCATACTTCGATATTTCCCGTGTTCCTCTTCATTACCTTCCAGTTGATCTGCTAGAGCCCTGCAAACTATCGAAAACGATCAACTTAAATTATGAGAACCACAACCTGATGAAGAAGAATAAATTTCAACAAAAAGACAATATGAAGAAACTTAGGTTGATCTAGAGAAAGAAGCCAATAAGCATGAAACTTGTAATTGTCCACGGTGCACTAACCTAAAGAAACAGTTTCCGTCTGCAGTCACTTCAATAATTTTTAAGCCCAAAGAATCAAGTTGAGACCGGAACTCTGAAATGTCAGTTTGCTTGACATGTTTTTTTACCTGCACAAAATAGTGTAATGCTTAAACATTCTAGGAAAAGATTGAACAGATGAACAGATTGAGCATCACAAGAGCTGGACAAGTAGAAGATACTGTCAAAAGTCCGTAAACAAATAAGAATACATCCATCTAATCCAGTGATGCAGATAAAACACAGAAGTGGAATTATTTAGTGGAATAAGTCTTGGGTTGGGTTCTATACATGTTGGCCTTCGGTCCAACGGGTTTTTTATAGTAGGCCACTTTAATGGGCCTAAAATATGGGTAGGAGGAAAGAATAAGAGATTTACTTTATTAGTTAGTCAGTTAGTCTAGTTAGATTCCTATTCCTTTACCTTTACCTTTACCTTTACTTTTATTAAATTGTTTTCATTTGGTTGAATCAGTTCTTTATGAGTCCAGCCTTGTTTTAAGTTACTTTCCTTTATTTTATGAAAAGGTTGTTATTTTAAACTGCCTCCTCCAAGTTTAGCTATTGGCTGGAGGAGTTTTACGCTTAGTTCGAGTCCTATATCGAGTCTCTTACATAAGTTTGTAATATTGGCTTTTGCTTTTGAACTTTGGTTCCGTGGTGATTCAGGATGCTCCTTGTTGTGACAATTCAGTAGACCCCCAGGTGGTGATTCCAGGAACCCTTGCTGGTGATTTCAAGCTTGGGGTACTACTGGTGGTTCCAGCCCAGCAGATCAGATCATAGTTGTCAAGGCATCACCTAGGCAATGTCTAGGCGTCCAGCAGATTTGTCTGGATTGGTGCCTCGGTCAAGCTGGTGTCTAGTTAATTTTTGCCCCCCTCGACCGCTTTGGTTCATCTAGGGGCCGTGACAACAATGAATCATATGGTGATTTCTGTTTTGATTTCATTTCCAATTCTGTAAATCCCTATTAAATCCTTATATCAGAAACTGTTCTTAATATTTTATCTTTTCCTTTAAATTGTAGTTTCCTACTTCAACTTGGATTTCTCCAAATCTCTTATTTTAGAATTGGTCTCTGAATTCTTATTTCAGTTCCCTAATCTACTATTAGTTTTGAATCTTGTGACGGTTTCAAAATCTGAACTTTGCAATTAATACTAGAAATCCTGTTGGGGCTAGGATTTGTGAAATCTTCATATTTCTTAATCTGTTTCTCTAATCTACTAGAAAGAATAGTGTTTTCTTTACCAACTGCCTCTTTTCCTATTGTATGTGGGAACAACCAGTTAAAAGGCAACAAACCACAAGACCCAGTTCAAACCAAAATGCAGGGAGCTCACCAAACAGCGTATTTCTTTTTTTTTTTTTTTTTTTTTTTTTTTTTTCAAAAATTGGGTCCATTAGATGCATAAGACCAGGAACTTAAAGAATCCCTGGCACAGCCACTGCACACAAAAATCCAAAAAGCACAGCTAATACTTCACCATTTCAAAACTTGACATTAGGAAGCTCCATCCATTGCCTGCAGATCGAACATTTCAACAAATGGATTCCTAGGGCATTAAATACCTTAGCTGATGGATGAGATAAGAAAGGAATTTGTAAGGATGAATGTATTTTATCTTCCTTGGTTATATTCCAAGTTTCATATGATTTTTGGCTTGCTTTGTTCCACAGAGTTTCTGCATATTTTCCTTCTTTCCTTCAATAAAATATTTCACCGTTCCTAACAAAAGAAAATGAGGTTGGGAGTTCTTCAACTGGGAGAGAATGATGCAGAAGGTTCCAGTTGAGTTTGAGAAATGAGCTCAAGAGTACATGAGGTGCAAAAAAATGATAACACCATATTTTCCTATGTCAAACATGTGCTATGTATTGTTAGAAGTTTAATGTTTCAAAGCTTCATTGATTAGCAATCACAGTTCCTTACAATATCTGGGCCTGTTATATCCAAACCATGGGATGCATTTAAGTCCATGGCATGCTTTGTTTTGAGGGGTTATCAGTATTATTTTCTTTCACTTCTTTTCTCTTAAGAGCCATGACATCATTCAGCTCCTTTTTCTACCAAGTCTACGGGTAGTCTAGTAAATCCTAGTTTGGTCTGGCCACTAAGTCATCTAGCATATTCATTATAACCAAGAATTCAGCATCACCATTATAAATGTATTTGGTTTGTTTCTTTTCTCCCCGTGCAGATTGCCTACACCCAATATTCACTTAAAGGAGAGCAGCTCTTTATGAATATTCTTTCTTTTTACTATCAGCAACAGTTTCATTACAACAACAACAAAAGACTCAGCCTTATCCCAACTTAATGGATCGCTACATGGATCCATGAAAAACAAAATAGGGAAATTTGTGGTGAAAACAAAAAAGGAGAAATGAGAGTAAAAGAATAGAGGCACAGCCCAGTAAGTCAGGAAAATCTCATCCAAATGGGGTCGGGTAAATGGATCCTTGTCCTCCAATCGGCTCTATCTGATGTCCTACTTAGAATAAGACCTAGACTATGCATGTCATTCCTCACCACTTCTCCTATGGTCATTTTTAGACCTGCCCCTAGCTCTTTCAGCTCCTTCAATTGGAATCAGATCAGCAACAGTTTCATTAAAAATTCAAAAATCATCTCATAGATATGTGACCAAGGGGATATTCTATCAAAACAACCCTCCGAATCCAAAAATCCTCAGTGTCACCAAGTTGTCAGGGATTTGAAAACGGAATATGTATTTTCAAACAAGTAATTATTTATGCATCAATATTCAAATCAATCAAAGCAAGAAAAATGATAGGTCAAATTTGGGGGACGACATTCAGCCATATTATGCAGGGCCCCATAACACAATTACAGCCACAAGAAGATTACTACTTTAATGATCTCAATAGTAAAACAGAACACTGATACCAATAAGCATGTTTGAGCAACCAGAAACCGCTTCATTTTGCAGAAAAATACCTGACCAAACTACCAAAAAACCACAGATGATTCGCCCTTCGCAAGTTTCTACATAATCTAACACAGAGAATTTACTAATGTGTTGAAGCAATCCACTAACGAGGCTGGCATTGTAAAAGTACAGATAATAGCTTCTAGATTTAAACCCCACCTTCGCAATTACTACAACCCAATAAAAAATCTTCAGAAAGACATAAATTACAGAATATTTACAGATATTCATTAATTCCTTGCGACTCGATCGTGGAGATTACTATGATAAAAGCTTATCAAGAGTCGAAATCACTGCAATCAAATAAGATGGGCATGAATGAGCTCAAGAACGCAATGGCGAGACTTACACGGACTTGCTTCTTGGGTTTAATCTTTTGATGCTTTGCTTGAACCATGGCGACGAAATTTAGTTCAGAGCTCAAGCTGGAATTTTGCAGGACATCGACGGAGACTAGAAATTTAGAACCCCGTAGGAGGTGACCGAATAGATCAAATTCAAATGGCGCGACCAAACTGGAATGATTTTTTTGTGCTCAAAATATCATTTTTATGGGTAGTTTAAGAAGTGTCTTGAATCTTGATTGAAGAGGATACGGGTTTCAAAACCCGGGATCTGGATAGGTATCGGGATCGGAATCAGAATCGACCGGAATGAATTGGCCTGAAGATCTTGTACCCTACCGATTCAGTTGGGATCGGCCTATCCGATCCGGTTTTTAAACACTGCGAAGAAATGAATCCTCTTTGCTCTCATAGGAAAGGCCAAAGGGTACGTACTGGTAATCGTAAATGCTAAACGCCGCAGCTAGTTGTAGGCTTGTAGGAAGGTCTTCGCATCGAAGAGATGGGGTTTAAGAAAACTAAGGGCTCGTTTGTTTGGAAGGGAGTAGGGGTGGGAAAGACTGACATATGGGTCCCATAATATAGTGGGATAGAAGATAAGGAGAGAAATGATGCGGTAAAGTAATTATACCATCCCATCCCACCTTGTTTGGTTGGGATCAGGTTTACGGTTTACGTATGAGAATGGATGAGAACGATGCTTGTGAATATAGAATCAATTTTCTCTCTTTCATTTAATAGATTTTATATCCACAAATCAAGAGTGTACGAGAATATTCTCGTACGTGAACCTGATCCGAACACATGCTGGGAGGGGAGAGAGAGAGTGTGTGTGAAAAGAAGAAAAGGGGGTGTGAGCACAAAGACGAAGAGTGCCGAAGAATGGTGGTTTGCTGCCAAATATTTGAAAGGGTGGTTTGCACAAGGTGGACTGAATCGCCATATTCTTCTTATGCTTGGCAATGGCCAGTGCAAAACCATGTGCATCGCAAGTGTCAAACGTCACTGATGCCATTGAAGGTTTATAGCGAGCTCCTAGAGAACACTCTTCTCAGCGAGGGTATCACTGCTGGCATAAACGAGGACGAGGATGGAGCTGGTGAGGGCTATATTGATTTATTTTGAGGGTGAAGACATTGATAGATCTAGGGTTTGCGAGTCTCTTCTTTAATTTTTTTCCCCTTTCTTTCCTCATCTGTAATTCTACGTTTTATAGATATATTTGAGGGTTCTTCACCGTAAATCCATCATTTTGCTTGCTTCATTTGTGGCTTTTACTTGCCATCTAATTTTATTCGAAGTATTTTTCTTTAATCTCCCGATTATTGCAAACCATTTTTTTTTTTTTACCTTGTGAAACCCATTTTGGATATAGGAGGTAGAAAAAGTAGAAGATGAGAGAGAGAGAGAGAGAGTCGTATCCCATGAACACAACAAGGGAGAGAGAAGTGGATGGAGTCATTAAACATTTATGCCCTACAAAGTCCCATCAATTTGGATCCACCATCCCCCGACTATCCCCCTTATCCTACAATTTGAAATTGCTGATATCAATTCCCCCCCCCCTCCCTCTTCAACTGGCGGACGTACGTTTTCTCTCTCTCTGAAATCAACTTAGGTGGAAGCTCTAATTGTTCGATTGACTCCCTCTTCTCAGGTAAAAGCAGTAGTCAGGGGCAGAGTCGTCGACATTGGGCCCTTCTTCTCCAAAGGTAAAACCTCAATTTTTGGTGCAGATAAAACCTTAAAACTAAGAACGAATTCCCACTTCTTCTTCTTCTTCTTCTCTCTCTCTCTCTCTCTCTCTCTCTCTCTCCTTGTTTCATGGTTCCATGAAGTTATATGTTGGAGCTTGCTATTCTTGTACATTCCGTGCATGATTATCTAAATTGACAAACTTCATAAAGGAAAGTGGTTTTTTTTTTTGGGAAAATGACAAGTATGCTAACGCATTACCTAGGAATAATGTATGCTAGCGGAATTTTAACCGTTAGATGAAACAAACAAAATCTCATCCGTTCATGTGGCAAGGTCTTACAGAACCTGCCCAATACCGTCGGTCCACGGTATCCTTTGCCATCATACCGTGACCATCGTAGACACCGAAGAACTTCTTTGGTGAGTTTACGGCGGCGAAAAACTAGACCTTGGGCATCACCTTGATCCGCCAGAACCGCCTCTGACCACCACCTTGGTTCTGGTCCTGCCCAACTCCGTCTTCGGAAGCAAAGGTTGAGACGGCGGAATGATGAGATTGATGTTCAGCATCGAGCTCCACTACACAGATCTTCCGACGGTAGGAATGATGAGACCCATCGGATTGAGAGGGATAGGTACAAGGCTTCGATGTAGAGAATTTTTGGGGCAAAAATAAGAAGCAAAGAGAGAATACCATCAACTTATTTGGTTGTTCGATTTCCTCTGCTCCGGCTGTGGTTGTTGCGGCTGCTGCTGCTATGAACTGACGATGCGAGAAACAGGAGAGAAGCTTTCCATTTCTAATATATTGAGATTTTTTAACGCATTTAAAAATTGAAAAAATGGAATTTTCGCTACTGATGTCTATAGGGAAATAAAGTTTTGGTTAAGAAGTTCTTATTTTTTGTGGGCTTTTTTGCAGGATCTTGGCTTTGATTTGAAAAGAATCACCATTTTTTTTCCTCCATAAATGGGTTTTGACCTCTGAGTTTATTCTTCTTAGATTTTAACTTCACCCAGGTACTTCTTCTCTTCTGTAACAAATTTGTTCAGATTTCTGTTGTAAAAGTCACTGGTTGTGCTCGAATCTTAGGTTGCTAAAGAGAATGTTAGGTTTTAAGCTTATCCAGAATGTCTTTCAGACGGGGCATCTTTTCTATCAACAGCGGCAATGGTTGCTCGATATCAACATGCACGGTGTCGGAACTAGTGTTGGTGCCGATGCCTGATAAGAGAACTGAGCGGCTAATCTGGGACATGACATAGGAGAGGTTGGAAAGCTTGTCGGCAATGGATCCCACCGGAGTTCACTTTCTCTGACTGGATCTAATAAAAAGAAATGGCTTTTCGGACAAGAAGAGAGAGAAAGAGAGAGAAGAAAGATGTAGTAACGGTGGATTGAAAATTTGTATATCTTCTCTTCATCCAACCGTTTAATTCAAATTGATCAAATCTTATGGTCAAAATCCCACTAGCATTCTTAATTCATAGGTATTACGCTAGCATATTTATCCCTCTCCTTTTTTCTTTTTTTTATTTGAGTTGTACTATGCAATTTCGTTATATTTTTCTTTATTTATTTATTTATTTATTATTTGTTGCCCTTGTTTTGTGTGTCTGCTTGAGAACTCTGACCTACGTTTTCTGTTATATTGCGCTTTAAGAGTTATGGATGTAAGGTTTTTTTTCTTTGTAGAAAGAATAAAATAAAGTATCAGATTTGAAGAAAAGAGAAGGAAGCTACCTATGTTTTCTGTTATATTGCTCTTTAAGAGTTATGGATGTAAGGTTTTTTTCTTTGTAGAAAGAAAAAAAATATATATATATATATATATATAGTATTAAATTTGAAGAAGAAAAGGGAAGGAAGCTTATTTACTTCTGTACATTGTCACAAAACCAGACATATGTAATCAGAAATAGATGAAAGAAAGGGGATTTGGCAGTAGAGAGTGGAGATTGATGGGGTTGGCTTTAAAAACAATAGAGTTGATGATGAAAGCTTCTATATTACTATTTGACCCTCATGATCTCTAACTCCCTCTCACTGTAGAGATTTTATTTGATAAAATTCATCTCTAAATCAATTGAACAGCAAGTGAGATTTTATGAAAAGGGGTGATGGATGCTTTAAGTCTCTCATCCATGTGAAAATTTTCCTTTCCCCTTTTGAACACTTGCAGCTTTGGGATTGGATCCCCACAGTTCCTTAATAAAGTTGTTTCCCACAGATGGATCTGGAGATTCAGGAGTGAGAACTATGGTTTGTTGAGAAAGGTGACTTTGCCAAGTCTGCGAGCAGTACGGAGATGGCTTGATCTCTAGGTTATTTGGGCACCTCAAATTGTGAGCTATACTATACCCTATTCCATGTCTAGTTAAAATAGATTGATTTATTAGCCAGAGTAGGAAAATCAAGTGTGAAAAATTAATATGAAATAGGTTCTTTTTTGTAATTTCCAAACTATGACTGGGTGTCCACAATTTTCCCTATTGATTTTCCTCAAGTGTCTTTTATTATTATTATTATTATTATTATTATTATTATTATTATTATTATTATTATTATTATTATTATTATTATTATTATTATTATTATTATTTTATAGTAGCTCTAGGAAAATATCTCATCATGGGCCAATTCAATTGAATAATGGAGAACGCTAGTTTATTCCTGAGGTTGAGCAAGGTGGAGATCTTGAAGGTAAACCTTGGGTTGGGATATTGTTAAATTCAGAGGAGGAGTCTTATGATTTCTACAACAGATATGAATGAGCTATAGGATTTAATATTATGAGAGGATTTATATATAAGAGTAAGAAAGACAAGAAAACCATAACTTCATAGGGATTTGTATGTTCTAAAGCTGATTGTCGAAAATAAGCGAGGTACTGATACTGGTAATTTGCAAGCTGAAATAAGAATAATATGTCAAGCACAGATGAACATACATTTGACTTATTATGAAAAATATGAGTGTCGTGACTTAGTTGAAAAATATAATCACGTTCTTCATCTTCCAAGTATTGCTCATATGATGCATTGAATATGTCAAATATGCATAGATATGAAATTAATTTGGTGAATGATTTGGAGATCAAACCTAAGTCCACATTTGAGTACATGGGTAGGCAGACTAGTGGGAGAGAAAACCTTGCTACATGACTCAAGATGTTGAGAACAATTTCCGTAATAAAAGAATGTGTGTCCTATCTTTTGGTGAAGCATACAGTTTGTTGAAGTATTTTATTAACCAAAGTAGGAAAAATCCTTTTTTTATATATGCAATGCAACTGAACAATGAAGAACATATAATTAATATATTTTGGATTGATCTGAATATGATAATCGACTATGCACAATTTGGAGATGTAGTTAACTATAATACTACATTTTACACAAAAAAGAGTGTAGGCCATTTGGGATATTTGTTGGGTTTAATCATCACAAAGGATGCACTATATTTGTGATTGCACTTTTATATGTTGAGCCGATCTAATATTTCAAGTGATTATTTGAGGCATTCACTGATTCACACGGTAATAAAAAGCCTATAACTATGTTCACGGATCACGATGTTGCCATGACAAGTGCATTAGCTAAGATATGGCCTAAGACATGGCGTTGATTGTGTACCTAGCAGATAATGCAAAATTGCATTAAGCATTTGGGTAACATGATGAAGGTCAGTTCGTGTTTTCTTAAAGATTTAAAAAAAAAAAAAAAAATGTATATTTCAATATGACGATGAAGTTCAATTCAAGAATGTATAACTAAAATTGTTTAATGAATATAAGTTAAGAATAATTCATAGCGAATATATTGACTTAAATGTAAATGATCAAAATGCTATGTGAAAAACTTATTAACGTTAGGCATTCGGAGCACACCATTTCGTGAGAGTTTGAACAATAATTTGAAGAATTATTTGAAATCAAGTTAGATGTTGTGTAAGTGGGAGAAAGGATCAGGGTAGCACGACTGCACCACGAGGTTAGTCACTCCTAAAAGGACGAAAGCAATAGCACAAGAAGTTTGTTCAGACCTTTCACCAACTCAAAGCTTAAATAGAAGCAAAGGAGGAGGTGATAACCTAGAATCAAAGACCAAATAGGGACAAAGGGGGTAGAGTTCATGATCAAGGGGGAAAGTAGGGGATGCATGGCTGTTGGGACGAAATCTGTAAGGGGAATCAGGGGCGTGGATGCTCCAAATAATCATACCTACAACGGAGTGGTTTCTAAGAGAGTGAATCATCCATTAAATGCTCTGCTAAGGACCAATAGAAGAGTCGAAGGGTGGAAAAGAAAAAGCAAGAAGAGTGGTAGAGAGCCGCCTTACCATCGGGTAGAACGAAGGAGGAGGGCTTCACCGAATCAGGAAGAAGCAAGGATGGCAAATGATGAACTAGGAGGATACGATTGAGGTGGAAGCTCAAAACTGCCCAAGTCGGCGGAGATGGAGCGGCTCACATCGAAGAGAATGCGGTTCTTTTAGAGAATGAGTGTGATCCTGTGGAGAAGAGTTTAGCTGACCTTCCCAACCAAGTGAAAATCATTGAGAAAGAGCCAACAAAACGAAGGGACTTAAAGATCTAAGAGGGACAAACGCCGAGCTAGCCTGAAAATGCAGGATAATCGGCCAGAAGTGGCGAAAGAAGCCGCGTCCGAAGATCGGTGAGAACCCTTCCCCTCCCTATGATTCTCATCTTCTCATCTTATTTTTGCCTTCTCTAATCCCCCAATCAATAATCCCAACCCACGATCCAACATAAAACTAATGGGTAACTTCACCAAAAATAAATAAATAAATAAATAAATAAATAAATAATAGGTAGGGGATCATCACGCTGCCGATGCGCTGCCGATGTGGGGTGAAATCTTTCATGCTAAGCCAACTGGAGCAGAGGGGGCACCACTTGGGGCCCGTTTGATAACGTAACCAGAAACGTGTTTTTGTGTTTTCTTGTTCTCAGAAACAAAGAAACGGCATAAATACCGTTTGGTAAAAGTGTTATGTTCCACTTGTTTCTTGAAACATAAATTGAAATTTATAACAATTTATGCTTCAAGAAACATGAATGACGAAACAAGTTTTACTTGTTTTGCTCGTTTCTCGAAACAAAAATGAGGCACAAAAAATCAATATTGAAGACGGAGTTTGGCATCACTACCATCACCACCGTCTCCGACTAGCTCCGTCTACAGAGTTTCTCTCCATCTTGTCAGCCATCGTCGATTTGGGTTTCTTAAACCCCAACATGAGGACTCTGATCTTGGTTGCAGATTTCAACAAAGAGACAGGGAACTGAGGCTTCAAGTTTGTCTCAGAATGGTTGAATTCAAGTGACGAAGGCTCGAGTGGCACAAGCCTTCCTTTAAAGAACAGATCGTCGGAAGGTGAGAGCGAAGGGTCCACGTCCAGGTCCGTTCTCCTATCACTCGACCCAGAAGACACCCTGAAGTTGAACTCCTCTCCATCAATTCCCGCAGATTCCAATGAGGCACTGTCATCTTCCTCATCGACTCCGCTACTGTTATCGTGTTCGTCTCCACCTTCACCATCGTCGTCTTCGGGCACCGTAAACTCCATGTCGAAGAAGGAACCATCATCGCCATCTTCCTCCGTTTCCACCGCCGGTTGCGGCTGAAGAGTGGTGGATATGGTAGTGGTGCCAGGTATGGTGCGTTCATTATTTTCGGTAACTCCACCACCCTTCCAGTACTTGAGCAAGCTGAAAACTTCCATGGTTGGGAGAGCCAGAGCAAGAGTGAGTGTAGTGGATTGGGGAAGAGGGTTCTGTTTAGGTTTAAGAGCGAGAAAGCGAAGATGAAAAGGGCCAGATGTGTGAAAAGAAGGCTTATCAAACGGAAACAAGGTTTATCAAACACCCAAAATTCTGTTTCTGTTCCCAGAAACGGAAATTTCTGTTTCTGTCGTTTCTTGAAACAGAAACAGCAGAAACGTTATCAAACGGGCCCTTGGTTTATAGACAGGGCGATCCCATCACAAGGGAAAGAAAATGTGAGAGAATAGCATGATACCGGCAGCATAGCCATCATTTTCTCAAAACTTATATAGATTGATTAGGTCCAAAAAACCCTTAGACCGAACTCCAAGAAGAAAAATGAGACTACAAGGTTTGAGTTTGGACAGAGTCTACTTAACCCATCTATATACAGAACCAAACTTATTTATGTCCCAAGGGAACCACAAATGCGAAGACTGCACATTGGACTGGGCCAACCAGATGGGTGGCTCAAAGTTTCATCAACAGGATTGGTTGGGTCCTATCTTATTTTGAAGCCCATTGTGAAGTTCACGCTGTGTGAGACTATATCTGGGCCTGGGCCTATCACAAGAGAAGCCCAAAATGCCGTTAACTAAGGTTGAAAGTGGAGGATTTTAGACTTCATAATGGATCTAAATCAAATTTTATTTAACAAATAAGCAGACTTACTCTGCAATCTGTACTCCTATTGGCTATTACCATACTTGGGAGGCTCAGATCCTGAGGGAGAGAGAATCCAAAGCTACCGCTAAATCTGGTGGTTATAACAGAAAGAAAGAATCCAAAGCAAACATTAAACTTGGGCAGCTCCTTCTCTATTCCAAGGGGAGCAAAGTGAAAGAGAGGGAACCTGACACTCCTTAATTAGAAAGGTTTGTGCACCCTATCCGCTAGGCAGCCACTCATGGCAAAGGCCACAGGGGACCCTTTTACCTTGGATTCACTATTAAAGTCTTCTGCTATCAGTTTTCTCGGGAAAAGGATGGTTCTAATGGTACTTTTTTTTTTTTTTTTTAAT
>NC_056566.1:24036023-24036126 GCF_013358625.1 Macadamia integrifolia | reverse complement strand
TTTTTTTTTTTTTTTTTTCGGTTAGAAATATTAGCAAAAGTGCAAAAGAGTCTTTTTCCAAATTTTAATTGACTACAAGAAATAGAAAATTTCCCCTTGCAGC
>NC_056566.1:23997461-24036003 GCF_013358625.1 Macadamia integrifolia | reverse complement strand
TTTTTTTTTTTTTTTTTGGTGGGTTCAAATAGATGATACCATTTTTCATACGATTAGTGTGTTGTGAGAGATTTCCCTAAATTAGTAGCATGGAAAACCCTCCCCCATAAAAAAATGCATGTTTTAAACTAAAAGGGAAGGAATGTATAAGCCACAAGTATTCACATCTCCACACCAAGTTAGTGGGTGCAATGAAAACGTAACTCATGATTAGTATATAAAGAGGGTCACATTGTCAAAAAGGAGACTTAAACTGTATCATTTTGCTCAAATTAAAGAAAAATTCTAGAGTTAAAAACTAATAAATAAAATTTCTAGATCATCTTGGAAGAGTTGATGTGAGAGGTTTGTAGAACTGAATTATATATATGTTAATGCTGTGTTTGGTAGTCATTTAGTTTCAAAAACGACATTTCGTGTAGAAAACAGAATTTTCAGTTTTTGTACCCAAATGCCGTTTTAAACAAAAAAATTGTGCTTGTTGATCACTTTTTTTTTTTTTTTTTGCATTTGAAACAAAACCGAAATAATGGAACATGGTTTCGTTGTTCCATCATTTTGTGTTTTTAGCGTTTTGTTTTTCCTTTTTGTTAAAAAAAATCAAAAACAATAAGTTGACACCAAATGCTTTATTCCCTTTTTCCATAACCATAGAACGAGAAAACGTCATAAACTTTTTTCTGAATGACTATTAAATGCAGCCTAAGTGGATGTAGATATATAAGTGTCGATCAAGTTTCTAAATCATATGACTTAAGCATTCTATGTTAAACAACAAATGAGTTTGTTCTAGGAGATTGTGGTGGGTGCCTCTAAACTGATATTGCAACCAAATGGGAAGGTTATTATTTCATTGCTTAAAATTTTGTTATGGTTTAAGATCACTCACTTTGGATGGTAGCTTACGCTTTCAGCTTCTTTTTAACATCAGATGGGAAAGATCTAATCCTCGCAAGCTTGGAAATGAAACCATAAGAGATGCCATCATAGTTAACAAACCCTCCCCCACCTAAGAAGAAAGGTGATGGGAACGTTTCAACAACTCACTATGGTATGGTAACCTGTTTGGACTCCATGAAAAATTTCCACATCAATAAGTGGTTTGACAAGTTGAATGTTACATGACAAGATAGTCAAATAGAAAAGGGTAGGATTGAAAAAACAGATAAAAGATAGATGAAGGTATTGCTTTTATTAATTAAAAAAAAAAAAAAAAAGGGCAACATAGTGGATAAGGCTCCCGCTACTAGTGACGAGCCTCATAGAAGAGGTTGTTTCTAAGTTTTGAACCTGTGACCAACATGTTACAATAGTACAACTTAACTATTGTGCTAGAGGCCCGCTCACTACATCATCACTTAATCATGTATTAAAATTAAATTTATACCAATTTGACTTTTTTACTTATCTTTATATGTTGTGAACAACGACAAGACTATAGGACAAGAGCAATATCTTGAATCCTTTGTATGTAAAAATAAAATGCATGTCTATGATTAAATTTAAGAGCCATGGACTAAAAATGCACTCTCTTATAGTCTTGTCGTTGTTCACAACATATAAAGATAAGTAAAAAAGTCAAATTGGTATAAATTTAATTTTAATACATGATTAAGTGATGATGTAGTGAGCGGGCCTCTAGCACAATAGTTAAGTTGTACTATTGTAACATAGAAGGAGTGCATACCAATATATGAGAGCATATAGGATTAAATTGAAACCTAAAATTTGATCCTATATAAATTCATACAATTTCGGTAGCCATCCACATGTACAATATTTATCACATAACTATGTTGTCTGGTGAAATTATTTGGACCTATAGTCTAGGAAACAATTTTTTTTTTTTAGGAAAAAGATTGATGTCTGGTTATTTGCCTTTTATATCATCAACAAAAGAGCCAATAGAGAGGTTAAGGCATCATCACAGGTGGGGTAGTCATCTTGCCCTCCTCCTCCCTCTCCCCCCCTTTTCCCATTAAAAGGTCCAAAAAATTTACCTTTGGCCTAGATATTAAGTTGTTTCAATCACCCACCAAGTTCATTCGAGTATATGCATAGTTTTAGACAGGGGTGCACATAGGCGGGGTTGGGCTGGATTTTTTGAAAACCCTAATCCAACCCTGCATCCCCTTAATTGGGCCGGAGCCTAGTCCAGCCCTGTCTAGGGCCTGGAAAAAAATAATCTTAACATGCCCTCAGAGCTGGCCGGGTTCTTGCATCTATGCCAGATGAGACTAACAAAACATATTATTTTAATTCTAGAAGCAATATATATATATATATCACCATGACCCAGTGTATGTTTTTCAATCCTAACCTACCCTCGGGGCTAGAAATCTTAGCCCAGGCCTCATTCTGAAGGCCTAAGGCGGGTTTGGGCCGTCATATCAAAGGCTCTTCATATCATGAACTTACTTGTCCAAGTCAAACTCTTTTTGTTGCAGGAGAAGGTTCTAGTAAACTCGTCAGGTGCTTGGGTAATTAGTAAGTCCTACCATTGCTAAAACATTCTCTTTAAGGATTTTCACTTTGATTATCGTTATTCAGACGGTATCATAGAGAATCTTTTCTTTTGTCTTCTGGAAAGGATTTGAAGAGGGGCTTGGTTGGTAGCTAGGATAGTAAAGTCAAGAGGTAGCGATTGTAGCCTCAGCTTTCTTATAGTTTTGGGATTTTTTAATGCTACTTCAGGATTAAAAAAAAAGGCTTCAAGCTCAACTGCAAGCTGAATAAACTTGTTCAACATTGGCCCCTAGTTTTAGTCATGGCATCAGATTGGCCATTAGCCGTGATCGATATTGATATAATATGGATATATATCATAGGTATTGATATAAAAGATGATTTAATATATAAATATATATGTGTGTGTCAATTCAGTGTAATACCATCTAATATGTATGAATATTGGGAACTACAACTATATGAGCACATAGGAGCAAAGTTCTAAAACTGTGGATCGGACTTCAATGATATCGATTTGGATTGGCTTGGATCAAACTTAATTGAACAGATATATCCTTGCTTTTTTAAAGTGCAGAATGAAAACAAAATGGATTCTAGGATTACCTCAATGATGTTTAAGACGTAGTCGAGAAGATCTGGTTACTTTGTGTGTCGTCTCGCACGAACATACACAATCTAGGGTTTGCAACTATTTCGCTAAGCAGTGAAGATGGTCTTTCACAACAATCCACCCTTTAAATTCAAGGAACGAGATGGAATTCCTTAGAAACACCCACTCATGCAATAAAGAGAGACAAAAGACAAGAGAGAGTTAATTATAAAGAGAGAGAGAGAGAGAGATCATAGTTCTGTTCTCTTATTGCTCAACCTCTTATTTATAGAGATCTAGCAAGTTAGGGTTTATAATTCTAGCAAATTTGTATTGCCTCACATGGACGATCCACGCAAGAACTAGGTCAAGATCCAAATCAATTAACAAATATCAATTTTTATTATATTTTTACCCTTAGATTATACCAGTGTATTAAGATAGGATTTACAAAGCCGATATCAATCCGATTCAATCCAACCCAATTCCATTCAATCCGAGTTTTAGAACCATCCACGGGAGTGTTGTTACTTAGCTGAGTGTACATTGTTAAATAAAATAAGGGTAATTTACAGCGCCACCCCCTGGAGAATGCCAATATTATAGGAACACCCCATCTCTTTCACCAAATTAGACTCAGACCCCCTACCGTCAGTCTCCGTTACAGAATATATTTTATATGCTGATGTCAGCTACTGTTTTTTATATTAAATACCAAAATGCCCTTACTAAATGTGAAGTACCTAAAATGCCCATCTAATAAGTCCTATCCTCAAATCGATGGTTACTGTACCTTTCTCCCAGATCGAGCACCGGCGGTGGCAGCTGTATCAACGATCACGGCGGCGGCGGCGGCAGGATCCCATGTTTACTGTACCTTTCTCCCAGATCGAGCACCGGCGGTGGCAGCTGCATCAACGATCAAGACGACGGTGGCGGCGGCAGGATCCCATGTTTACTGTACCTTTCTCCCAGATCGAGCACCGGCGGTGGCAGCTGCATCAACGATCACGGCGACGGAACCAAAAAGGGCAAAAGATAACTTAGTTTAAACTTATGTATATATTCTATATTTTAAATATATCGATCTCACCTTAACCGTGGCCCAACGCAAGTTACAGAATAGATCACACTGTCCTCCCACAAACTGTTGTCTTACAATATTTTCCCACTAGGGGTGTTCTTTTATGGCTGAAAGGTAGTGAGGAAATAAGAAGATAGTGAAACAAAGGAATCATGATCATCATCATTAGATAGAAATTCATAGAACCAAGTTCTGACGTACTCAACGGATTGAAGAGGAAGGTGAAAGGTTTCCTGGTCAAATACTTAGAATGAAAATTTTAGATAAGAAAGGGCTAAATTGGAAGCAGGGGCTTCTGTACATTGAATTCCAAGAGAAGAAGCCACCGCAGTCACCACCTCCATCATCATCATCATCACCAAAGCGAAGTTGAGGGACTGAACCGGTCGCGGGAGGCGATTCTTCGTTTCGTTAAGGCAGTTGTGCTGAAGTTCAACGGCTCTGTTTCTCAGAAAGCCGAGAGAGAGAGAAGCTGGAACCGCCAGTGACCGGAGAAAAAGCTGAACCGCCAGTGACCGGAGCTGCCTGTGACCGGAGAAGAAGCTGAACTGCCAGTGGTATCTGCTGTTGCAGTGAGAGGTAAGGTAAAATATGATTGTTTATTTGTTTTAGTTAAAAGGGTAAAAATGTCATTTCAAATTCTTTCTTAACGGTGACTGACGGTAGGGGTCTGAGTCTAATTTGGTGAAAGAGAGGGGGTGTTCCTATAATACTGGCATTCTCCAGGGGGTGGCGCTGTAAATTACCCATAAAATAAAGGTGGTAGAATCCCCATTGTAAAATAATATTATTGGTTGACGTTATAATATAGAATATAAGTAGTGCTCCTTGGTCCTCACTCTATCCAACTCACTCCACACTAGTACTGTATTATTCTCTCAAAATAAACAATAATGTGATCGTTGCATTGACATAAAAGAATCATGGTTTGAGATATTGGTAACGGTATCGGACAATTTATATCAATATCACTAATCATCAATCCCGATACCGTACAAATCTCATATCATTGGAATGGTACAGATCAAAACTAAAATAGTTAAAAAAAAAAAAGGTTCTCGATTCAATACGATACGTATGGATTTTAAAAAGGTAACCAATATCACCCTACGCACCAAAACCATGAAAAGAATAGAAAAGAAAAGCCAAAAGCAGAGGGTGTGTCATTAGTTGGCAGCCACCCATGAATTGAATAAAATAAACAACCAATGGACAATCGCCATCAGTCAACCTAATCATCCCCTATCATTCCACAATTCACGTTGATATTTTTTCTATGAGAGAGAGAACTATAATCCAAATTATTAGCGGATACAAAGTAGAAGAAAACAACAGGAATGCCAATTCATATAGCACCGGAGTTGAGACAAAAAGGTTACAAAACTAGCAATACTCGTTACACACCATCCTTGTGTGTTTCCTTATTCTGATGTAACCATAGATAAGATATTCTTCCAATCTGTTAAGTTTGTCTCGAATTCTTGATCCGTTTTGAAGATTGATCCGATCCGACATATTTTTGGTGGCGATCCGAATGGAAATTTTTCTGAGATCTGTGATGGAAGTAGAGGGCTTGGGCCATAGGCCCAAGCCCGGAGCCCATCACTGATCTCGTATCTCGTATGGGGGTGCGGGGGCGTAGCCCCCGCGGTATGGTTCGACCGGATCGACTGCAACCCGATGGGTCGAACCGCTATTTGGAATATATATATATAATGTACTGTTGCTTGTTGAGAGTCATTGTATTCTATGGTTTTCACGAAGCTAGGGTTTCAGGGCGAGTTCTTCCTCGCCGCTGCTAGGGTGTAATCTTTCTTCTGCATAGTGAATCATCTTCTTCTTCGCCCGAGGATGTAGCACACCACCCTGGTGTGTGAACCTCGTTAAATCTCTGTGCCGTACGGATCTATTATCTCTCTTTATTCGTGTTTCTTGGTGTTTGATCTAACACAATCCATTAAAAAATAAAAAAATAAGTAACAGCTGGTGAAGATATCTTATGGATTTGGATAAATTTGGCCCACTCTTGGCATTCATAATTAGAAAAGATAAATCTTATTGTAATCAAGATTGGTTACAACAAGATTATAATTTTACATTATTGTTCTTTTAATATAAAATATATTTTTTCAATGACGATAAATTCTGTTATTTTACATGAAAATTATATTAAATAAATTTTAATGTTTCTATAATTCATTTTTACTTTTATATCAAATACTGTATTAAATAAATTTTAAAAATAAGGAGGAAGTTAAAAAGGGTTTCAACTTGTTAGTTCATCACTTTGGTGATAAACTGCTCCAATTAGATTAAAAAAAAAAAATTCTTTACATTTATGAGTGGTCAAAATTACTCCCTCCCCCACTGTTGGGTGATCATAGCAGTGGGAAGTGATTGAGAAATTTATTAAAAATCCAAGAATACCATTTCATTGTAGTGAAATCTAGTGCTATGTATGTAATATTCTGTCAATTTGAATTAAAGAAAAAAAAAAAAAAAAAAAAAAACTCACTTTCAAGGCACTTTCCTGACAGTTGGGACAAAGAAGCTTCACTAACAATTAAGGTGGATCTGTGCTTCTCTATCAAAAGGTCACATTAGTGGGGTAGGAAACATATATTAGTATTTAAAAGAAAAGAAAAAAAGGGAAAAAAAATATTTTCCTCAGCAACTTAAGCCACCAGCAGAAAAACAAAGCACAACCAAGCCTAAGCCCATATTCACCCACTACAATGTAACCACAAATTAGGTTCCCCTGAGTTCCAAAGAAAATTGAAGGAAAAAGAAAAGAAATGAAAATTTCAAATCTAATGAAAAATTTTGCGTATGTATTACCTTACATGGTTGACCTTACATAGCCTCTTGTTTGTTCAGTTCATGAGGGTTAGCGAAGAGGAGAGACAGACACACGGGTGATAGTGTGTGAGCTACACTCCCGAACAGAAAACTTTCTTTTGTTATACAATCATATTGGGTAATGATACAAAAGGCTTAATTTTTTTTTTGAATAGAAAAATCTAAAAAAAGTTTCACTTGCTTTCAATTTCTCTTATGACAAGATAGAGCATTGTGATGCATTTAAAATTTTTTTTGGTAATGGAAAAAGAGTGCTCTGTGGCATGATCATAGCCCCCAAGACAAACTCTCGTACGACAAGCAACGTTTCCACAGGACTAATGTGCGATAGTGAGCATGCCAAGATTCAAACCCACAACCAGCCGACTCGAACGGTAATGGATTGAGGACATGGTGATGCATTTAAAATTAGGGAATTAATTAGAGGGAGAGGTGATTTACAAGGCAAACAGTAGGTGGTCCAAACTCCAAACAGTAGGCTTCCTCAAGTGGGCAACCTTGTCTATCTCACTATTATGTGATTGATTCAGCCGTGGCATTCATGTATTTCACTGTCGCGACCGGTGGACCTCCTCTTCTGCTACAGTACTGCTGTTGCCTGAAACCCACTTGGCCTGTGGCCCCATTGAGCTTCTCTCTCCTGAATATTAATAATGAAACTAAATTATAAAGTAAAAAAAAGTCTATCACCTATTAGTACCGTTGGTACTTCTTTGTTGATTAATTAATAGTAGCACAGAGAAAATCTAACAATTAAGAATGGGCTTTTGTGTAATTAAATTAATCTGAACAAAAGGAATCTTTGCTTAGATATTAATAGAAAACCAACCACTTCCGATTTAACATTTGGGTGGTGAAGTGGTGAAAGTGGTGATTCCTTTAATTTAACGAAAGCAAATAGAAAATCTAAAATAACAATTGACATTGAAAGAAAGTTTTAATTCTTAGTCTAGAATTCCATGATAATGACAGCTCCTCTTCTTCCTCCTCAAGCTTCCCCTTCTCCTTAATCCTCTCCTCTCCCTGTCAAAATGCTCAAAAGCAACAGCTAAACCACTGAAATATGAAAATTTCATCCCCCCCACCCCACAGAGCTCCAGGCCGACACTCTCTCTCTCTCTCTCTACTGAGACCTGACTTCACTCTTGTAGGAACATAACTCTTAAATATAGAGTACGTGTTTTATAGTCACACCAAACTTTCTCACAGTCTTGCTTTGCTTTCTCTCTCTATACTCTACACTACCATCCCACTTTTTTTTTTCTTTTCATTTTCTTTTACAAATCACAATTCTATGTACAGGTGGTTGTCGGTGGTGTTAATGCTTTTGGTTCTTAAAATTTTCAATGATAATGTTTCGCTTGTCTCTTGCAGTTCTTCTTATGTAGTTTTGGAGTCTGTTTTACATTTTCTGGAGGGTTTATTTTGGAGTTTGGAGTAGCAGAGTTTGTGTTTCTGGAGGGTTCATGTCATCAGTGGTAATTGTTGATCCATGACTATTGATTAAATTTTTCTCAGGTAAGAACAGTAACAGCTTCAAATTCTCTATTCTCTTCTCCATGTGTTTTATTTCATATATTTTTTGTTTGTTGTTATTTATTGATATGTGCTCTGTCTTCCATTTTTCTTTGTCCTGTGACAATCAATCATTAAAAGTTAAGATCTTTCATACAAAACAGAACCTGAACAACTCTTTTTGTTCAACTAGGATATCATCTGAGACTCCTATGACAATCCCAATGGCACTTGGCTACCTGTTGATTCAAATTGGTTCTCTGATTCTTCTCTGTTTTAACATCTTCAATTTACTTGCTTCTTCCTCTCTCATAACACTGGTTGCTATCAATGCAATTGGAGTCTCTTGTTAAGTAGTAAATCATACATTAGTGCAACAGCTGCTTGCATGAAAAAAGGGCATCCCAATGCACGAGGCTCCTACTACTGCAGGGCCTGGGAAGGGCAAATGTACACAGCCTTATTCCAAGTTGCAAACCCGCAACCAAGGGGTTGCAATAGTGCAACTTAACCATTGTGCCAGGGTTTGCCCACTTCATCTCATCTACAAGAGATGATTTTTTCTAAGATTTAGTAAACTGCTCCTAGCTGCATTCGTTGTTCGTTTCATGATCACAATCTCTACATTAAAAATATAGTCTGTAGTCTGTGACTAATATGCGAACCTGTATATATACCAGCCTTCTTCATCCCAATATCAACTTACATTTTATGTCTTACTGAGATAATATAAAATCAGCTCTTACCATTTGCTTCAGGGAAAGTGTTGGACAATTGGTTGTTAACTTTTCATGTTAAGTATGGATCTGTTTTTATCCACTTTGGAATTGATACACTGCGTCATTCTCTTTCATACTAAACAATAGATGAGATGTTAATACCTAATTGCTTGTCAAGATACATCTGACCACGACTATTGACCTCTCCCTGTTTTTTTTTTTTTTTTTTTGTTGAGCATTTCTTACCTTGCGATTTAAAGGTTCTTATGCTTGTGAGTCAACTTTGACACTGGATTCAATGAAAATAGAAAATTTTTATTTTCATGGTACCTTCAAAATATGAATTGTTGATAGTGGAAATGGTATTTGCTTCTGAGGTTTAGTAGGCAGAAGTTTGACTGCACCTCTTTGATGCATAAAAACCCTTTCCCCCCGCACATATCAACTCAGTATCTCAATCATCTGTCTATAAGTATCAATATTTTGTTAAAATACATGCAATTATTTTCTTTGAAACATAATTTAGACTTTAGATTTCAATTTAATATGAGATAGAACATGCTATTCTCTTCAATGAACAGCCATATGTTAACCATTAAGATGCTTAGTTAGAATCTAAGTGAAGCATCTCATAATGATCTTTCCTCAGGAAATTTTTGGCATTTTGTTCGAATATCCATATTCAGTGACGTCATGGACCAAAAGGCATGGCTTTGGAGGAAAAAATCCACAGAGAAGACAATTGTTGTAAGCGATAAAGCCAACCTTTTGCTGAAAGGAAATGGAGAAGAGGTAACTGAACCTTTCTCATCTTCTGAAATCATTTATTGATGAACAAGATTCTATTTTTATTATTCTATACTTCTTCCATGCAAGATTGTGCTCTCTTGCTTAATGGTAAATGATTATCATGGCATTTAGTTGTGCTAAATACCTTTTTGTGCAACCATGAGTAAAAAAATCTCATTATGTGCCTCAGAAAGCATCTGAGATTAGGCTCTCATTGTCCATCCATCTTTCTGATTGACAATGGTAGTTAAGAAAAGTTCGGAGAAAAAAAAAATGAGAGAAAAGGGAATGTGGACATCCATAGTGTGCCACCATAAGGGAAAAAGATATCATTGGGCATAGAGGGCTCTTGATAAAAGCCCAGCAGAATCCCAACACCCCCTAGCAACCTACAAAACCCACAAAAAAGAACAAATTAAGATAGCCACACCTCCTTTGACATCCCTTTATACCATGTTGAATTGTCCAAGCCAAAAGCATCAGCTATTAGATAGAGAGACCTGACTGGTATATGAAGGCATTCGAGGTCCCCGAATTTTTCAATATGTAATTATTCCCAACATTTGCCATCAATAATATAGATCTTACAAGATGAAGTCAAAAGCAGCAAACCAGATGGAACAGTCTGCTGGAGGCTTGAACTCTGTGCTTTATATTCTTTTCATCTCTAAATAAAATTAGAAAAGTAAAGAAACTTGGAAGAATAGGAAGTGTGATAATCATGAAGAAGAAGAATTATGGTACATTAGGTCTAGGAAGGGCAGAACAAAATGTCAAAACTACTTACTGGGTAATAAACAACTAATGTACAATCTACTAGTACCAATGAGATAAGTGTACCTGTTCATATACCAGCAGCCTTCTTCATCCCAGCATCAACTTACATTTTATTTCTAACTGAGATGATAAAAAATCAGCTCTGACAACTTGCTTCAGGGAAAAGGCTGGACAATACTTCTCATGTGGATTATGGATATTTTGTTGTCCACTTCCGAATCAATACACTACATCATTATGTATACCTAATTGCTTGTCAAGAAACATCTGACCACGAGTATTGACCTTTCCCTATATTAGGTCGAGCATTTTTTACCTTGTGATTTAAACGTTTCTTACGCTTCAGAGTCAACTTTGACACTGGATTTAGTGACAATTACAATATTTCTTTTCATGTTACCCACCAAATACGAATCTTTGAAAGTGGAAATGGTATTTGCTCCCATCAATAATGGCTGATGTCAGTACAAGCAATTGCAACTTTTACTACTTGTATTTTATCTTCAAACTTGATTTCATCTTTGGTCTAACACATTTTTTTTTTTTTTTTTTGGGGGGTGGGGGGTGATTCAACCAATTATATTTGCCTTACGGCCATTTCAATGAGGTCATGTTTCCATAATTTCTTTGAGTTTATCATGGAGGCATAAGGGGGACTAGATCCCATAGTACCATGGTGAAGCTTGTTCATGCAAAAAGCCATCAAACTATTACCTTTGGAATGATGGTGGCCATTATTGATGAAAGAATTTTGAATACCTGAAATTCTCATTCCTCTGCACATGCATGGGAATTAATTTAGCAGAAATGATTAAGATGCAAGCAACATCCATTCCAAAGCTTATGATTGACATGTTAATCACATAGTGGACTTCTGGTTGATCCTAATCCCTGGTGCAGCTTCATTGACTTTGAGCTTGACCCAACCACCAGGGAAGTTCGGATAACCTTAGGCTTCTTAGCTAGGGACAGAGACGTCTTAAGCAGCGATGGAAAGAAGGGTAAAAGTTAACAAGTTGTTATGAAGTCTCTGATGAGGGGACTATCTGATTTCTTTATTGTCAATGATTAGCAGATCTCTCTCCCCTATATTGTTATTGGTGCAGTCCAGAAACCTTCATCTAGTTTTCCCAAGACTCTCATATGGTAAATATTGACGAAATTTTCATTATTATCCTTAAACCTTCCTTTTTTGGAGCATGGAATTTGTTCTTCGTGTAACGTGATTATGTACAATATGATACTGGATATTTTGAATCCAAAATTTATATTTTACACTGGAAATATATCTTTTTTCAATCAAATGATTCTACGCTGTGTATATTTCTGATTTTTTTTAATCATATAGAAGAAACTTGGGACAGAGAAAGCAGAAGAGATGGAGATATCAGTGAAAACTCTCAATGAGAAGCTGTCTTTGGCCACCTCTGAGTGTAATGCAAAGGATGATCTTGTGATGAAACATGCAAAAGTGGCTGAAGAAGCAATTGCAGGTTCTTATACTACTATTGTTTCGCCTTCATACTTACCTAGCATGGAATTTCTGCTCCAATGTGGGCAGATTAGATGGAATTATGAACATTTCTTCTGAAATTTTATTTTTTGACATCTAGCAGATCACGTTTATATATAATTTTATGTAGGTTGGGAGAAGGCAGAAACAGAGTCTTTGTCTCTCAAGCAAGAACTAGATGAAGCTTTACAGCAGAGAGCGGCTGCAGAGGAAAGGTTAGCTCATGTGGATGCGGCTTTAAAGGAATGCATGCAGCAGTTACGTTTTGTGAGGGATGAGCAGGAGCAAAGAATTCATGATGCAGTTTTGAAGGTCTCGAGACAATTTGAGAAAGCAAGAATTGTTCTAGAAGAGAAGTTAGCAGAAGTTAGCATGAAGCTTAGCAAGTTGGGCATAGAAAATACTCATCTGAGCAAGGACCTTCAGGTAAAGGAAAAATTGATTGAGGACTTAAGTCGAGGAAAATCCCAGGCAGAAGCTAATTTTAAAACGCTGATGGTAAGACTAGACTCCATGGAAAAGGAAGATGCTTCTCTGAAATATGAGGTTCACATGCTTGAGAAGGAGCTTGAGATTCGAAATGAGGAGAAAGATTTCAACCGTCGATCAGCTGATGCATCACACAAGCAACACTTGGAGAATGTGAAGAAGATTGCGAGGTTAGAAGCAGAATGTCAGAGATTACGTCTGCTGGTTCGAAAGCGGTTGCCAGGCCCAGCTGCTCTGGCGAAAATGAAGAACGAAGTTGAAATGCTGGAAAAAGATCTTGTTGATATGAGTAGGAGGAAGTTGAATTCTTCTATGACAGGTTTGATGGTGAAGGACTTTGGTGCAGATAACTCTCCGGACACTCCCATTAGGAGGATCAATTTTTTAACTGAGAAATTATGTGCCATGGAGGAAGAAAATAGGGCTCTCAAGGAAAGCCTATCCAAGAAAAACAATGAACTCCAATCTTCAAGGATGATGTGTTCACACACAGCTTCTACATTGTCACAGGTTGAGGCTCAGCTTGGAGTACTATCAAAAGAGCAAACATCTATGGCACTGACAAGGTCTTTTTCCTCATCACATGAACTGTCCCTTGATTCAATATCTACCTTTGGCAATGAAGATGAGCCAAGCTCTGCTAGATCATGGGCTTCTGCTTTGATCTCCGAACCGGAGCATTTCCGAAATGGGAGACCGAGGAGGCGATCACCATGCAGTACTGTTGCAATTCCGGAAATAAGTCTAATGGATGACTTTGTTGAGATGGAAAAATTGGCAATAGTGTCTGTTGACAAACCTTTTGGAAGTTCTCATTCTTCAGGTGAAAGCTATTCATTTATGGGCCCCTTGAAAGCTGAGACAGGTGTTAATCCCTCAAATGCAACTGGTAAGGAAATAGTTCCAGTCACTGATAGTCACTCAGGCTCTGGTCACATGAATCAGAAAATCCAATCAAAAGATCAATCAATTGGGAAATCTCCTAGTTGGATTCAGGAAATTTTGAGGATGATTTTGGAGCAAAATCGCATCACACAAAAGAATCCTGAAGAGATTCTTGAGGAGATCAGAACTGTATTGATGCATATGAACCCTGGTGAATTTGTTAATGCCAAGGAAGTCTCAAGGCATTCTGAAGCATCAGAACCCACACGTATTAGTGGCTATATTTCATGGAGACCTCCAAATACATCTCCAAAGGGAGATTCATTTGATGGAGCATCAGAAATTAACATCCAGTCCAAGGAATTGAACAAGCAGCTCCAGTCAAATCTCAGCAAATCAATCTGTAAAATAATTGAGCTTATTGAAGGTATTAACCAACCATCTTTGATGGATTACCATTCGCCACAAATCATGACAGTAGCTAATGGGACTCCTTTATTAGACAAAAATCCAGCAACACCTACAGGCTACTTAGTTCGTGTTTTCCAATGGAAATCTTCTGAACTCAATGCAGTTTTGCAGAAATTTGTCCAATCCTGTAATGAAATTTTGAGTGGAAAAGCTGACCTCGAAAAATTTTCCAGAGAATTAACTTCAGCTTTGGAATGGATTGTAAACCACTGCTTTTCCCTCCAAGATGTTTCAAGCATGAGGGATATGATCAAGAAGCATTTTGATTGGGATGAATCACGAAGTGAAAGCGAAGTTGAAATGGGGATGAACAGTCTACTTCCAGAAGGAGACAAAGTACGTGCATCTAGAGAACGACTATCATGTTTTCCCTCTACTGCAGCTCCAACTGTGCAAAGTAATTCATTCCAGATGGAGGAATTTAAGTCTACTCTTGGAGAAGAAAATGGGAGATTAAGGGATGAATTGAAAAATGTGCAATCTGCAAAGAAAGATTTGGAAGGAAGGCTCCAGTCAGCAACTCAGAAGAGTGAAAGCTTGATTGTGCAACTTCAGGAATCAGAACAACACAGAGAAACTTTACATACAGAACTAGAAAAATTAAAAGAATCAAAGGGGATTATTGAAGATCAGATTGAAAATCACAAGTTGCTTAATGAAGATCTTGACACCCAGCTTACAGTTGCCAGGGTTGAATTAAATGGGACTCGCCAAAAGTTTTCATCACTAGAAGCAGAACTGGAGGATAAAAGCAACTTCTGCGAAGAACTAGAGGCAACATGCCTTGAACTACAGCTCCAGCTAGAAAGGTACACAATAATTTGGTGTTATATTTTTCATGAGCTAAAAACTATTTTTCTTTGTTGCTGAGATATCTAACATTTCTGCAATATTTGACAGTGTAACCAAGGAGGAAATTCCGAAGCACAATCCGAATCAAGAACAAAAGCAACTCCGTACCGTAAGTATCATGTAATATTTTACAGTATTTATAAATAGGAAAGGCTTCCTTGATTCAGCTGAGCTTTGGAGGAATATGGTATTGTTTTGATTGGCCAAAGTGTCAAATTCATTGGCCCATCTCTACTGTACGTTCCACCATATATTAGAGTCTTCCCCTTTTGTCTTCAGTTGTAATAACGTAGAAGAGAAGGCCTTTTCTTTTACCATTTTCTATCTTTATTTTCGCATTTAGCGTAGTCTGGTTGGGCTGAAGCTTGACATATAAGTAGAGGATGATATGAACAACATGGCCATAATGTTGAGTGCCAACCAAGGTGCCACGTGGTGGATATGGTAGCCATTGAAGGATTGATTTTGTTTAGTCGCAGTGAGGAAACCCACTCCACATTTAAACCCACTTCACATTTAAGGATCTGTGTGTGTGTTTTTTTTTTAATTGCATGAAAATCCACTGATTACAGAATTACATTTTGGATTTCTATCAAACCTTTCTTGAATAAAGAAATGAGTTTCCAAACAATGAAAGAGTTGCACCGTTATAGAGTTATATGATGGCTAAATCACCCAGTCCCCATGGTCTCTGGACCACATGATTTTCCTTGAGGGAGATTCAGCTGGAGTAGCACTTTGTAAGATTTTGTAATATAAATCACAAGAGAACAAATCAGAGGCAAAATGGGGAGGAAAAGATGTCAAGGAAATGCCCCAAGTTTTTTTTTTTTTTTTTTTCCCCTCCCTTGCAACAGCATGCATGAGAAACTAAACAAAAACCCATGGTGGGTTCCTTTGACCTCTTTCTTCAAAGTATTGCTAAATAAGTAAACATTACAGAAGAAAGGTGTTTTAGGATAAGGGGAATGAAAGCCACCATAAATTTAGGTCGTTTCAGTTTAGATGAGAAGTACTGTGTGACCATGTAAGTTGCTTATTTTCAGACAGGTTCTTTGTTAGGCACTTTAATTACAACTTATTTAAACTTGAAAGACTCAAAAGAGTTTTGAACCAACTTTGCAGGACTGGGAGATCACAGCAGCATCAGAAAAGTTGGCAGAGTGCCAGGAAACCATCTTAAACCTGGGGAAACAGTTGAAGGCATTGTCTTCTCCTAGAGAAGCTATTCTCTTTGACAAAGTCATCTCCACCTCTGACACCCCTGCAAATAATAAAACAAAGAACACTACACATCGCTCTTCCCTACTTGATCAGATGCTAGCGGAGGATGATGCTGAGGGTGACGATCTCAAGTCTCCAAAGACAAAAGAAATTATATGCAGCGTAGAACCTCCAAAGGTTCTCTCCCTTCCTTCTAATGATTCCAACTCCCTCTATGGTCCTATTGTACCAGTGGAGACAGTAGAGACTTCCAGTTCAAATGAGATAAAGCACAAAGAAACAACTTCAGCTGATGCTCTTGCAATTGTTCCCGTTAATAAACGTGGTGGAGGTGTAGGATTGCTGAAGAAGCTACTGTCAAGAAGGAAGAGAGGGAACAGAAAGAAGGCTTCCCTCCCTATTGCTACATGATACTCGGAATGAAGTGGTAACAATATGGGCAGTGTCCGTGATTTGGTTGTGACTATTGTTTGATATTGCACTCTTATAATGGGAAATAATGGAGGTTAGGCTTTGTTGTTCTAAACTGTACTGGTTGGAGGGAGGGTTGGAAAGAGATTTTGGTTTGGTCTTGTAACACTTGTATGTATTTTTTATCTGCTTATGTATATAATTAAAGCATCTTATTATGGTTAATAATGATATAGAGTTTCTGTTGGCTATATGGTTAATTGAGATCAAGCATGGTATTATGATTCTATCTGATTGAGAACCCACAAACTCAAGAAAAAATACAATGTTAAGACACTTCACATCTCGATCCAGGCACTTTCTATATCCTATGTTCTTCATTCTTCCACACCCCTCCTCTAATCCAAACATCATCAATTGGGAAAGACTCCAACTTTGAACACAAACACACACTCGATATTCTTAGGGAAGGCATTGATTGATGCACTGCTGAGCACTCCGCTTCTAAATCTGTAAGGACTCGAACATTAAGCCCTCTACCTTCCAGGTAGAAGCTTCAGTACACCAGAACCTGATTCATTTTTGCCAGATTTGCTGAACAGATAAAGAGATATGTAGCATGGGAAGTGAAATAGGGTTAAGCCAAGTCGGGCTCATCTCCCCTGGAAAGAACTCGAGACAAAGCTCATAAAGTTGATGAGTAGGGAACTTATCCAGCTTCGCCACAAGATCATCACCAAGACAATTGAAACAACTTATGGTTAGAAATTGCAACTTTTGAAGATATATATAACAGAACAATTACCCTTTTTTTTGGCTAAAGATCAGCAATAGAATTACATTATTAATAAGGAAATTACAAAGAATTTAGTGAGAACACAAACATTGAATTATATCTCCACCTTCCTCATGGCCATCAACAGAGAAGCAATCCAATCAAAGCAAAAACAAAATTTCTTATGAAAAACTATATTTAGGTGTCAGCTGAGAATCCCAATTGATATCATGAAGGGAAAAAGTGGCGCAGTATCCCAAGTAGAAGTAGTCCTTGTAGCAACATACTTAGCTAGCCTATCTCATCAACCCTTGTTAGTCGTAATTCAACCTTTCCGAGTAGCTTGAAGCTCTTCAACTCTGCAATGCAACATCCTTCCAATTGGTTTGATCTTGCAGGTCTAAACCCAAGCAATTCTTGAAGATTTGAAAGCCTTCCCAAACCAGAATTTCAAGGTTAATGAGTTTCCCAAGTGAAGGAGGGAGTTGAACCAAAGGGTGGGTGTTGCTTAAACTGATGTAAGTTAAATGTTGGAGTACTCCAATTTGGTCCAGTAGATTTTCTAGATATGTTTTGAAAATTGATTTTGAAAGATCCAGTACCCTTAAATATCGGCATTCAGAGAACTTTTCTGCAACTGTTAAAAGTGATCTTGTTAATTTCAACAGTCTTGGTTGTGGACAACAATGCCCGTACAGATTTTTATTGGCATGAAGGCACCTAAGATCAAGCTCACTTCTAAGGCCCAACTGAAGGCTACTAGCTCCATTCGACTAGTCATCCTTCAGCATTTTGAACAATAAATGAACCACATCATGAATCTTGCACGTGTAAACCATCTCATTGGAAGTCTTATCAGCCACTTCTATCAAACATCGATCCATCAGAGCTGAAAAAAAAATCTTCAGCTGCCACTGTTATTAATCGATCATTCCTCACAGAAACAAAACCCTCTTTAATCCACCAAAAGGTTAGTAGTTCCTTCAATATGACAATCATCTGGATAAAGAGAGAAACAGAGGAAGTATGATTTTAGATAGGAGGGGAGCTCATCATACTCATTTGCAAGGAAGCCATCACCGAGTCATCATTCTCCCTGCCAACTCTTCTCTGAAATTGTCTGCAATTCTCCTCCATATATCATAGTAAGGTAACTTGCAGAGCATGATTCCTACCACTGCCTTGCATTTCTCCACAATCTCCTTACCAACGCCCTTCCAATTCAGGGTAACCACACTTACCCCCATTAGCTGCAAAAACTATCTCACAGAACAAGCAACTATCATATTCACTGAGAAATTTCCCATCTTTTGACCAACTTCTTTAAATCTAGTGGTGAGTATGACACTGCTCCCATTTCCCTCTGGCAACCCTTCATAAATTCGGTGCCACCAGGCATTGTCTAGGCTCCAAACATTATCCTTCGCAATCAAATACCTCTGGCTTTGAAGATTATGGTTTATTTTCCTCTAACAGTTCGCCTCAATCATCTCCAACACTGGCATCTCCCTAGTGCTTTGAGCATGCTTCTCATGATTTTGTTTTTCAGTGAATGTCTGAGAGATAAAACACCCACATCCTCCTCTTAAAGTGGTTCTCCACTACCCTGTTGTAGAAGCCCTTCTGAGTCATGGTTTTGCCCAATCCACCTGTGCCAACAATCCCAATGGCAAGAAGCCGTTATTTGCTTCCAATAGCCAGTCTTTTAGCTTCTATGTGTCCGCTTCCAATTCCACCACTTGGGTATGGTCATAGATGGGAGAGCTCCATCTTGACATTTCATAATTCTACACCTCCGCATTTGCTTTGCAGTGAAAAGGGGCACGCCTAGGTAAGAAGAGATGTTCTATTTGATGGAAGTTATTTTCTCATTGATTTGTCTGAGACGCTTTCCAGTTTGGTAACAGAACGGCAGCTCTGAAGGGGGAGAAGCACTTCAAACATGTAGAAGCAACTTCTTCATCTTCTTTACATCTCACCTGGAAATCTCCAAGTATGTCTTCAGCTTCATAAACCAACTCTCGCAGACGAACTGTAAGAGTGCAGAGAGTCTGCTGTTTCCTCTTCAGCCTGTCGGCATCTCTGAGGAAGCTTTGCATGAGCTGCAGCTCACCCTTGAGCCTCTTGAACTGATCTTTAAATTCAATAATGATGCAGCTCTGCTCTTGCAAAGAATTAAGTAGTTTCCCCAAGAAGACAGAAACAACCGCATCCACCATGTCTTCTCTCTGCAAAATTCAAATGAAATGAAGAAGAAAGACGAAAATCAACCTGGTCTGCAACTCCACAACATCAATACCCATAAGCCTTCAAAGTGCAAACTCAGTGATATTTTCGTCACTCTATAACCCCAATAGCTTCAGAACCCAAAAGCCCCAAAATGCTATAAACTTCAAAACAGGTAAGTGGAGTGAAATGAAAGACGAGAGAAATGTAGTGAATTAGGCGTTAAAGAGGGACTCGGTCAACGTACCAGGAAAAAACTTCAGGCGCTGTTTACTTCGTTGCAATGCCGATTGATAAGGAATTGTAGAAAACCAAAGATCTGTAATTAGTAACTTGAGAGAAGAGTGATTAGGAAGAAGAAGAGAGATGGCAAGGGAGAAGAGCAGTCGATGTGTTCAATGGCCGTCTCCCTCCATCTAAAATCCAAGTACGATATAGGTGGAATAGGAAAGAGAATCCAGTCCAACTCCAATTTAGGAAACTAGAGATTAGTTGAACTAGGAGATCAAATAACCTAATCTAACTTGGAAAGTAAGTGGACACATAATATCATGGTTCAAAATCTCGGTGAAATTTCACTATTTTGTAATTTTTTTTATAATTTTTTTGTCAAAACGAAATAAGACAAAATGACGAAATTTCGGTATCGTTTTGGTAACTCGCCAAAACGATACAGGCCAAGGCTTATAAATACAGGATTTCATTCTGTCTCGGTGGTTTCAGTTCTATTTGTATATTTTGAAGGAAAAATACTCCAATAAGCCTCTAATTAAATACATCATCACACATTTTAACTTCCATTGGACTCCTTCAAGAAGATCTACACATTCAAAGCTTAGGAAATGTAAAGTTCTTTCTCTAAAATCATTTTTTTTTTTAAATAGTACATAAACACATGTTGGATGCTTGTAGATTTTTTATATGTTAGACACTAGAGGCCGATCTATGACCTCACGGAGTCAAAATTTTTTTTTGGTATATAAATATTTTTTTTCTAGTTTAAAATTTTATTTTCATTAACATAAATTGTTACTTTTTATGATAAATATTGCTTTGATGGATATCAACCATACATATGTCAGTCATCAATGGCTGCTCTACGACTCCATCAGAGTGAAATTTTTTTCCAATCGGTAATTATCTTTTTTTTTTTCAAAAAATATGAAAAATAAATTAATAATTGAAAATTAATTTTAAAAATAGGGAAAATATTCTGTTTTTATTTTAAAAATAAAATAAAAATACGAGATTAATATTAAAGTGTTTTGGAGCGTACTATATGCTTGTTATGTTATACCATATTTGGTTTTATTGTATTATGTCATTAAAATATTTTTTAAAATTTATTAAAAAATAATTTTATCTAAGAATAAAATATAAGCAGCTACCATATACTTGTAAGTTAATAATGACATTCTTTTATCTATGCATTAGCATTAGGGTGATATAAAATGGCTAGAAAAGGCGGTGAGGAAGGCGGGAGAAGAGGGAGAGGAGGTGGCAAACGTGATAGTAGAGAGATTGCATGGGAACACAGAGAGCCGACTGATGGCGATAAGAGGCATACAAAATGCAACTACTATCATAAGAGGTTTATGGGTGGTGGGGCCACAAAACTTAAGCAACATCTGGTTGGAAATTTCAAAGATGTGGCTGGATGCAATGAAGTGCCTAATCATATTGCCAAGGCCATAGCTGAAGCCATGAAGGGAAGGAATAAGAGAAAAGTGGTGAAGGAGAAGTCGAGGATAGAGTTTGAGGAGACACTACATGCTTCCATACATCGATATCTGCTTGATGATAGTGATGATGACATTGATGGCCCGGTATATGTGCCTGATGATATACAAACTGAGCAAGAGGTTAGAGATTGGAGGCAAGAGCAAGCATCGAGCTGACAAAGTCTTCACGAGGATATGGAAAGACGTAGACATGGAGGAGCTGGTCCATCTAGAGCAGAAGGTAGTGGATCTTCATAGATCCCTTTGCCCTTTAGGAGATCACAGAGTACAAGGGCAACCCAACCTCCACCTTCACCTCCAATGGTTCTACCTCATGTGAATCCCGTTCTACAACAGGATCCCCGTGCATACAGGAAAAATGACAGTAAGCAGCGTAAAATAAAGGGGATGTGGGGTAACATGAAGGCTTATGTTGTGGAAGCTGTGTCTAGTGGATGTTATTTCCTAGCATCCCAGCAAAAGCCACTACATGTCCTTATCACCAGCCAATGCTTGATATTGTGGCTGAGGCCGGTCCAAGGATAAAGGGGCCGGCTGCCTATGAGGTGATGAATGTATATTTGCCTAAGGAGAAGAGTGAGATGAAAGCATATATTGATGAGTTCAAAGTTTTTTGGGATAACCATAATGTGTAATTGTTGGACAGGGTCCACGAGAAAGTCCATCATCAATTTTATGGTTTATTGTGATGGTAGTAGGACCATTTCCTAAAGTCTATTGATGCATCCAAGGAAAGAAATTATGCAAAATATATTTAGAAGCTTTTGAAGGAGGTTGTGAAAGAAGTTGGGATAAAGAATGTTGTTTAGATTATGACTGACAATGGAAGTAACTATAAGAAGGCCGTACTGAAAAATGATGAACGACCCCAGATTCCAACTCTTTTGGACCAGCACACTGCATTGACCTAATGTTGAAGGACATGGGGAAGCTGAAATTTGTAAAGAGTGGTTGAAAGGGCTAGGCAAGTGAGCATATTTGTCAATAATCATGGGTTTTCATTGAACCTATTGAAGGAGAAGTGCGGGGGTGACTTGGTCATACCCGATTTTATAAGATTTGCTATCAACTATATTGCATTCCAAAGTTTTGAATCCAAGAAAGTTGGTCTTCGATCCATGTTCGTATCTAAGGAGTGGTTTGGTTGGAGGGAATCAGGATTAGCTGGTGGTAGGGAGGCACAGGCAACCATTTCATCAGAGGAATTTTGAACACAGTTGGATAAAGTGGTTAAAATCTTAGCACCAATTGTTGGCATGTTGAAGATGGTGGATTCTACTTTCAAGCCCAACTTGCCAAGCCTATGGGTTGCTATTGCAATAATGAAAGAAAATGTCTATGCTGCCAATCCACGTGGAAGTAGGAAATTTGTGAAAATAATAGAAGACTATTGGGAGCGTCAGCTTTCGCATCCATTGCATAAAGCTAGTAAGCAAAGCTGAATATATTCTTTTATGTGATACAAAAATGCATTAATGTTAACATTGACAATAATATGTTTTGTCACATTTCAGCATACTATTTAAACCCAAGGTATCAGTACACCAAGAGACTTGCATTGGATCCAGATCTTCTGCAAGCAGTGAAGCATATGGTTGCTAAGTTGCAATTAAAGCCCGATCTACAAGACAAAGCCAAAATTGAGGTTAGTTTTGTACTACTATGACTATAGGAATCTATATTTCAATACACTGATTGTTAACTAGGGCCCTATTTGTAAATTTGTTATAGATGAAAGAATTCAGGGATGCATTAGGCAGCTTCGGAGCTCTCGCCACATACTTGGGTCGTAAGATTACTGATCTTGGTATGAAATCCAAATTTTAGTTTGTTAGTTATACAAGTGTTAAGTGTTTTGGAACATAAATAATATCTTACACTTGTTGTAACTTGTAATGCAGCTGAATGGTGGGTGTTGTATGGGGGTTCAGCACCGGAATTAAGGAAGATTGCCATCAAAGTACTCTCCCAGACATGTTCTGCATCTGGTTATGAGAGAAATTGAAACATATTTTCACTCATCCATTCGAAAAGGCAGAATTGATTGGGTCCACAACTTCTGAATAACTTGGTGTATGTGCATTATAATATGAGACTGAGGATGCAGTACATACGCACAGGTATGGAGAATGATAGGGGTCAGATCGAGCTGACTGATGTTTTCAAGATTGACTCAGATGAGGAGGATCCTTTAGTGGTCTTGGTGAGGGACAAAGGTGACCCGTTAATGGATCAACCAGGAGGTAGGCCGGACCCATATCTAGTGCGCTAGATGGTGGTCGATGTTGATAATTTAATGGCTACAGAGGGAATGATACATTCACAGACCCCTCGATCATTCGAGCTTGCACCTGGTAGGGATGATTCATATGGAGATGATGATTGGTCCATTTTATCGGGTGGTCGTACCCACACCCAGACTCAAACACAAACATAGGCACAGACACATGGTGATGGTGATGATGGTGAGGATGATGGTGATGGTGATGGTAATGATGATGGTGATGGGGGAGGGGTGATAATCGATTTGAAAGAGTTCGAGAGTAGTATGAGCAGGCCGAGTAAGAGCCGAAGCCAGTGCGATTCACTAAGGAAAGTCAGTTTCAATATGCCACACAAGATACTGATCACAGTGCACACCCATTAAGTGGAGGGAGGAGTTCAGGTTATACTAGAGGGCCTCATCGCCGATTTGATGGAGATCGATAGCGAGATTGTATGGATGTTGATAGTCTATCCACTTCTATTGGCCGAATGCCCCACAATGAGAGCCCCATCATTTACTGGAGAGAGCACTTGGTCGGAGTATCATGGACCTTATGGTCAATTCATTGGGATAGGGCATACATTTGGTTCATCCATTCCTAGTAGTAGTACTAACTATGGCTCCCAGACCTAGTCACATGGTAGTGGCTTTGTGAAAAGTTTATTCTCATACCTAGCCAATCTGTACTTGTTATCGAAACCATCAATTGACAGTAGCTCAATGGTAGGATCTTCTTCTTCATACTATGGTGGTGGTACGTACCCTCGAATAGGTTACCTTCAGTATGTAGATGATTCAGTCTTTTTCGTAGTTGTGGAGGACTATGTTCGATTCTTCTCTCAAACTATGGCATGACATGCATTTGTAGTGCAGTCAGAGGAAAATGCACGTCAACTCCATCGTACTGGGCGTGGAATCAAGCCAGGCCGTCATAGTTGTTTCCAATAGATAGTAGATACTACATAGTCATTATGATTACTGTTGGACTGTTGTGTAACTAATATGTTCAGTGTTTGACTTTAATTGGGACTTGTGAATTAAGGAGTCGCATACTATATTACTCTAATACTCTAAATATTAGTTAATCAATGTTGATGTATGTTTGATCATGGCTTAGATGCATTATTTATTTGTTTTACTATCATATTATATCTTGTTCTAACAATGAAACAAGTAAAATTTCTAGATCAATTCGACGGTTGCTGCCAAACAAAGGTGCAAATCTAAAACAATGTCATGTTCTAATATTTTTACATTTTTATGTTCTAAGCATGTTTATTAACCTTAAAATAAACTACCACTCGAAATTTCAAGTCAAAATATGACCATTTGACCATCGAAATAGGCAACCAAAAAAAAAATACTCAATTTCGATAAAATTTCGGTATTTAGGTGTGTTTGAACCCACCAAAACAAAACAAAATTTCGAATCTTGACACATATTCCAACAGAAATGAAACAACGAAGAGAGAAAACAGCGAACTAGAGAAGGAACAAGGAAGAACTGTGACTTTTCTGGGTGACGTGATTTCATTACTTCAAATGGAGTGGCCTTCTCATTCTCCAACTGACCCCCTCTAATAACATCTACTACACCCCACCCCTACGGCCCTACCTCTACTCCTACTGTTAGGATTTTTATGTGGGCTTAACTGATACCGATTGATCCATTGGGCCCAAGCAATTATAGACCCACTCTGATTAGGAAACTCCTAGCTCTTTCCATTGAGAGTGGAATAGGGTTTTAGGGATTCTATTATAAATAGAATACTGACGGTCCCTGCAGCCATTACTTTACTTAATGCCTTATTGGTTTTGGGAGCACGGCTTTCTCACAAGAGCAAGTGCACAGAAAGAAAGGAAACCCTAGAGTAAGAGGCTGCAGAAGATCTCAGTAGAAGGACTCCACTTGCGTAGTTCATTGTCATCTTCATGGGAATAATGTTTAACCACATGGGACAGAGGTTCATGATCTATGTTCATGGGACACAGGTACTTCTTTATTCTCATTTATGGTTCATGTCATGGTTGTCCCATTGATTATTATAGATATGGTAAATCTATATGGTTATGTATTTTAAGATGGGATACTTTATTGTTCTTGGTTTAGGGACTACACCTATGATTAATCTTTTATGATTGGTTGATGATTCTTGTATTCTAAACACTATAGGGTTATTCATATGTTTAATATGGTAAAGAATCCCCAACACCTACCCCTACCCCCAAAACTTGGTCTGATCCCAGTCCGTCCAACCTCTTTAGCTGCAGCCTAGTTTGGGAAAGAATGAATCCAATGAAGGGGAAGTCCCACTCTCTGGCTGTTATTACAAATTTTTCTGGGTAAAATAACCAAAGTGCATTTTCACAACTTCTATCATTTACTTCAGTATCTGCAAAATCTAAAAGAAGGTATACATAATAGTATTTTATCCAAAAAAAAAAAAAAAAAAAAGATAGTATTTTTCATAGTGACTAGCATTTGCCGAAGGAAAAAAGTGTCTTTTGTTGCCGTTTCACTGCTTTCTCTAACGTATATTTCTTCCATGCAAATTCATCTGTCAAGAATTTCTGTAAAGAGCTCTGCTGAAACTAACATTCAAGTACAACAAAGATGTAAAACTGTCTAAATGGGAAACAAGGCTATTTGGCAATTTGTATTCTATGAACAACTAAAGTCTAGAGAATTATTAACAAAGATGTTAAAAATTAAGACCATCTATCCATTTTTATTAATTAAAATTGAAACAAAGAAACATCCAAAACTGGAACCAAAAAAAAATTAAAACATTCCTGATCAATTTCTTGATGCGGTTGGATAGCTCTCATCAACTCAATCTCTGTAAAGAATCAATCTTGCAATATCATGGAGTCCAGCCTCCTTGTAACAATCTGCAATTCGCTCCACGGAGTCGGTCCAGGTCCCCTCAACTGAGGCCAAATCCAACAAAAATGCAGCTTCATCCAATGCAACCTGCAATGGGAATCAAACCAAGTAACCATAAATAAGCCTGATAAACTTCTGTGTTAGATTCCAATAAAACCAGTAACCTCATGGAACTATACAGTCATACAACCTGAGCAGGTGGCTTCCCCTTTTTCAGATCTTCCATCTTACCCTCTTCTGACACTTTCTCCTTTATGTACTCGATTTGCTCATCCTCCCATCCTGCAATATCAGCAACTTCCTGGACAAGATTAATTCAAACATTATTCCATGTGAAGCAACCACAGAATAGAGAATGAAAGAAAATAGATATCATGAAATGGTTGATGAAGAGGAAAAAACCTTGTATTTGCAACCCAATGTCCACCATGGTGATTTCAAAGCACCCCTTGCAGCATCTTTCGCTTCTAGCTTACGCCCAACCCTGTAATGATGCATCCAAAAGCTTCTTATTAAGAGGAAATTTAAATCCATATCAGTTGGCAGAATGCGAAAACTCAAATTTCTACAAAAACAAGTAAAGAACATCTCTGAAATTACTCAGACAAGATTACGAACTTGAGCAAAACCTCTGCATTAAACACAAAAGGCCGTCCAAATCCGGGAAAATGCTCCTTCCTTGTATAGAACTCCCCAGTCACCAATGCAGAAACCTTCCATCGACAAGTAAAACCAATCAGCACTAACCACAAGATACCCACATTGCGTTTTTATGGAATCAGCCAAACTACGGAATTCTCACATGGTCCCCATTCTCAAAGTGCTGCATTACTTTACGTTCTAAGACATCGGGAAACAGACCAACCTGAAAAGGAACAATTAAACATGAAAATTCACCCGACAAGGTCATTATGCAACAAAGTTTAGATATATCTGCCAGACCTTCTTCAAAAGATAGATGTCAAGGTTTGCAATCTTAGATTCAGTGAAGTCGCCCCTTCTGCAAAGTTTCTTACCAGCCTCCAAGGAAGCAGCAAATAGTTCACCATTACCTTCGTCTGAGCAGTTGGCCTCTTCTTCCACCAGCATTCTATGAATATATTGGTCCACCTACATTAGGAAGTCCAAGAGGATATTAGTTAAGAACTCTTATGTGGTACAATAACTTAATCTAAGGAATCATGGTCAACGGTTCAACAACCGATCTATCCAGCAATCTATGCAATAATAATACAACCAAAATAAAATCTATGCGATAATAAGCATCCTTCCAGTTTAATGTATTACATTCTTGGCTAAAAGCCATACTCCATGCTTACGAACTTCCACAACTGGCATCTCCATCCTGCGTAACCAAATGAAGATAAACTTGTAATAAATGATGCAAATAAAAATGGAGAAAAGAGAGAGTCACCCGAAAACTGGATCTTTTACCCAGATGGAGCTGTTGGCCATCGCAACAATGCAGTTAAAGCACCTACAGCAAACAAAGAATGGACGAAAGCAGCAGTTAAAACTTCAAATCAATTGGCAGTAGATGATTATATAGACAGAAGGTGTTTTGCTTGAACCTGAATGATTTTCTGATAGGGGAATAGCAAGGGGAATCAACCCTTCCCTAGCTCCAGGAGAGGCAATTCGGTCACCTGTTACCATGCAAATAGACCACGGCAGAACAGAGTTATTTAAAGAAAAACTCTGGTCAAACAAGACAGACTAAAAACAAGGAATGGGTTTCATATCTTCAAGAATATAGAGATTATGATTTATGAACCTGGTATTTTTTAGCAGATGAAATCCTTCCATACAAACTGAAAATGACATGGGGTTCTTTGTGTTCATGTGCTATAGACTTTTACAATAGAAGACCTATATAACTAAGGAATTAAGATTTTATTAGGCACCAGAATGTAAAAATGCTGACATTATGTGACATAAGGAAATAAGAAGCTAGTAAATGATGAGTTTCTCGATACCCTACACAATACATGGGAGACCCAGCAACAAAAGAGGTTGTGAAACATCTACCTCTTATTTGAAGCATTTTCAACAAACATTGTAGATACTCGGGAGGTCGAATTGCAGCTATATCTTTGATAAATGATATATGGTCTGCATTTCATTCAGAAACTGTTAAAAGCATGTAATACATTAAATCAGAATTCATCACAACTTCTGGTCAGAAAATATTCATCTCTCAGTAAACACAAAAACAACATTTACACCCAATAAATAAAAAATATCAATTCACAGCCAAACATAAGTTGAACAAAATCAAATTGAGATATCGTCAAGTGGAAATGGATATAGATACCGGAAAACAAGTTCCACTTACAATCTCACAGATCATGGTGAAGAACAAGTGGCTACACACTATAAACAAACTACGATCTTTTCTTGCAGATAAAATTGTAATGCTCCTTCCTTCAAGAAACAAAACATTCATTCCCTAAATATAGAAATATAGAATTATTCTAGGTTTAGCTCTAAAAGTAGATACTGAAATCTCAACCAATATCACAAATCAAGGCAAGAACATCAGTGGATCCAGGAAAAACATAATTAATTCAAAAGCCCTTATAGGCTTCTTTTTCCAAGATAAATCATTTTAACCAGACATTTTCCTAATGTTAAGTTCTTCAGATTCATTGTCCATAAACTAAGCAAAACCCATACTACTACAGTAACAATGGAATTAAGATATTAACAAAGTGGATGTTAGGGACTTATAAGTAGAGCATATGGCAATTTCCACAACTGACAAGAATGCACATGGCTGAGCAGCATAATAGAGACGTAAGGCCATCTGAAAACTTTTCGGGAACAGAAATTTAGAGATTGATTTTCCCCCTTATTCCAAGCCTTATCACGAGTATCCAGTAATCCCAGGAAGAATTGAAAAGGAAAACGCAAATTACTTCCTTTAGTTCAGATCAAACATCTTATTCTTTAAATTAGAAACTATGACACCTTCGGGAAGAACAGAAATTCAATGGTACTGTTTCAGACCTAAAAGCAAACTTAACGAAAATGCAAATCATTTTTTCATCAACATAAAATATCGAATTTTCAAAGATGATTTCAAAGCCAGAAAATCTTCAAGAGACTTTCCCAACTTTATCCTTTTTCTTCTTTTTTATGTCAAGAAACTATGAGTTTCAAAATAGTAACTGGATGGAAATAGAGGATCCTTCAGATACAGTTGACATTGCAACAAGGCAGAGACAGCAATAGGTAGCAGAATCTGGGCTTCAGTAGCAGAATCTCATGCATAAAAGCATGAAAATTAAAGCTTCTAGAAATACAAATAGACCCAATAACTTGATAATCATCACCACAGATAAGGAAATTGTAATTGTAAACAGGCATTGCCCATTAACAGGGTGTCGTAATGGGCCACTAAATAAAGGGCAGTCACCGGGATAGTGCTCTAAGATGTAGCCATCTGATGCAACAGTAGGAAAGCCTTTTAGCCTTTACCATTATTATGCAGCAACAATCAGCTGCATCCCCAAGCATGTTACTCTACTCATCTATCTCACATGCATGCCATTTATTCTGCCTTCTCAATGTTAAATTGCTAAATTTGTTCAATTGACGCTTGGACAGAAACCATCTTCAATCATTACCTCTGTAGCTATTCTAAAATAAAGCAAAATGAACATATTTCAATTATTTTAAATAATATTTTGAAGATCATTCTAAACAATAATTAATCCAAGATATGGAAAGAAAAAAAAATTACAAAAAAGGCTGAGAAGGTCACTACATTGCAATATAGCTGCATAGCATTTTTCTGGATGGAGAGACACAGGAAGCAGATGATAATGTTTTACATGGCTAGCATACTTCTAGGAATAACACGTGTTAAAAAAAATTGTATCCGATTTAATCATAGGTTTAGAAAAATGCAAATATATCACGATGATCGTTATATCGTAGCTAATGATTTCTTTAGAGCCTTATGGCCATGCAAATATAATTGGAACAGAACATTAGTGCCAGTACCATCAGAAGTAGTGGTACACTAGAGAAGCAAACTTCTAAGCAAATTATTCATAAATCCTACAACATTATCTTTTTTTTCCCCCTAATCACTCTGTTAGTTCTACATATTCGAAGATTGATTCTAAACATCAACCAGGAGGATCAGGATGATCTAGATAACTTTCTAGCTGATGAACAACTCAGCAGCAGGGTAACTTGATTATATGCTGGATTCAGAATATTAATTTTGGTTTTCTATGGAGAAAAAATGGATGTCAGTAATGTAGTCAAAGCAGGAGCCAGGAGAGGAGATCAGCATAGTGCTTAACCATACCTAAAAGTAGATGAGTAGGTCTTTGGTAAGGTGCCCTAGTTATGTTTCAGGGCTTAATAAAAGAGAAAGAGAGAGAGAGAAGAGAGAGAGAGAGAGTTCCATCCTTTGTCTGTATACAGAGTATATGCTACAATATTTCCTCTTTTTCCTGTGTGTGTGGGAGGGGGGATTGGAATCATAACATAATTACTGGTTTCAACAAATAATGAGCCACTTAAAGGTATTTGAAGCAAGAATTAACCACCACCCCCACCCCCCCCAAAAAAAAAAAGTAGAAAGCGTATCCAAATAGGATGAAGAAAAGTCAAATGAAGACCAACAAGACCATTACTGTGTATGCTTGGTGTTGCAATTGATGCTTTTGTTCATGCCAAGCAAGCAACTGTTTGCCCACGGGAATAACACCTTTATATGTCTATATCATATTCATACAACTATAACATACAAATTTTTTTCCCGGTTCAGTTTCAATGTTGGTATTTTTCCATCTTCCCTCGGTTAGAGGTAATAGCAGGTTCAATCCTATCTAACCTTTAACTACATAAGATTTTGGCATCTCTACTCTCTAGAATAATTGATGGTCTGTAAAAAGGATTTTCTTTTTTCCCAATTACATGATAGGTTTGAAACTCTTTACTCCTTCACCTCTGCCGCAATGTTCTAAAACGGCTATTTACAAGGTTGGATCATTTGTATTAATCATAAGTAAATGACAGAAGCTGTTCACCTTGAAAGTGAATGACCCAAGGAATACATTAACATTTTATGGGCCATCTCAGCTTCCATGTCACACATGCAACTGCTCCTCCCCAGATAAAAAGACCTTAAAGAAAATAATAGTACAAGATCCAAAGATTGAAAACAATCAATATGCCTATACCATGTTATTAAGATGGAAAGAAATAAGCAATAATAACATATTGGAGGTAATCACTCCGGAGACTACAGACACCCGAACGAGAATTCCACAGCAGCTAGTTACATATTGGCTTGCCCAACCAACTCCTCCTTTCTATTAGTCTAATTCAGCCCCAGCCCACTACACAGATACTCTAATATCTTCCAAATGTAAGAAAATCTTACAAAAAAATTAGCATAAACCCGTATTATTTTATTTTATTTTCTTCTTATTTCTTTTAGTTTTGAACTGCCATTGCCCTCTGGTTTTTCGTAGATAAACAAGTCAATCAATGCAAATCTCAAAATCTAAGCTGTATATTCATCTATAACTCGTAAGAAATCAGAAAAGATGTTTGCTTCCGCTTTGCACATTTCAATGGCAGAGATATGATGATGCAGATGGTAATCGATAATTTACCAGACGTTAAGGAAGTAGGAGACCTCGCAAGAACAGCTTTGCTGCGGCGAACAAATAGTGTAGGGAGTGCAGTAGCACATGGACCACCAATCACTACTCCCCCGCCCACCTTCATCTTCTTACTCCCTCGTCAATTCAAACCACCAAAAACCGAACCATTAACGCGCCTTCACTGTGCGACTCATCTGCAGAATGGAGAAGGGTTTGCGTCCACTGGCTTGCTGTGGTAGACACTGCAGATGGTCTAGCTGCTCTAAGCTGCCGTAGCATCACTAAAAGGTACTCATCAGTCCATGAGCGGGAATGTGGTTGGCCCAATCCTAGACCAACCATAAGATAAGATGTTGAGAATCTTACGGGTAAGGGTGTCAAGCGGTCCGGTCGGGTCGGGGCCGGGCCAGTTTCGATCGGTCATAATGGGGATCGGTCATTATCTAGGGCTGCACTGTGAACTCCCGTTTAGCTAAACGGGCTTAGCTAGGATAGGCATGGTACAGTTAATAATCAAGTCGGTCGGTCTCGGGCTCTAATCGGGCTATCATAAATTGGCCTTAACTGGGCTATAGACCTATTTAGCTTTAAATAGGCTTTAAATAGGCCATCTTTAAAATTGGTCTCTTAAATGTGCTCGAAGGGGAATACCATTAAAATTAGACAAAGATGGGCATCGCAAAGAAAGATCCCATAGTTAAAATTAATTAAGCCAAAGATGGGCAAAGCAGCTACGATACTAACGTACTTGATATTTAACCCATGGAACTCAAATCAATTAAACAATGATTACACAACCCAAGTTTAATAAGTTCAAATCAATTAAACTATGCTTGAAAGATGAATGTTTTCAGATAATGATAAGCACCATCCTAACTGTACATATCACATAGCCTAGGCACTAAATACAAACTGTATTAAAAAATAATAATAATAAAATAAAATACAAGTAATATTAAAGTGGTCAGGCTAGGTCGAGCTTAAAGGAATCGGCTCAAGTTGGGCCGGTTGGGCACCCGATGGGCTAGGTAGTTGCACCGTGTACTACCTATTTATAAACATTGCGAGCTCAATCCCGACACATTTATTAATCGGGCAGGTATAGGTAGGGCCATAAACGTGTTGGGCTTGGTCGGGCCAATCGGCACGGGCCTGGAATCGACACCCCTACTTACGATTGTTGAATGGGAATTGAAGGAATCGAATTGAATCAAATAGAATATGGTTACAATTATAAGATGTTGAGATTATTAGGTTATGTTTGGTAACGTTTTAAAAAAATGTTTTTGGAGTTTTTTTGTTTTATGAGAACGAAAAAATGAAATAAAGCATTTAGATGCATTTATGATGTGTTCTTTTTTTTTGCAACAAAAGTGGGAAAAAAAAAAAAAAAAGAAAAACAAAAAAAAAAAAGGAGAATTGATGAAACGACAAAAGATAGTTCTCTCGTTCTAGTTTCGTTAAAAAAAAAACGATATTTTGACACAGAAACTAAAATTTCTGTTTTTTACACGAAACATCATTTCTGTAACAAAAACAATACCAAACACAATCTTAGATGTGTCAAATTGGATATGGAACTAGGAATCAAAACCAAATCCAGACTAAATAATTGGAATCGAACTAAATCAAATAAAATATAGTTATAAAAGGAACATAACTGAGGTGAGACTTGGTCACTTTCCTGTTCGAGCATAAGAACCAAATAGGGACTGAAACCGAATCAAATACTTAAATTCCAAACCGATTGACACTCTCAGTTGAGAGTCACTTGAGACTCGATTCTAAGACCAAACCTATCCTACCACCTCATGTCTTTTTCTTTTTTGGATAGGTTACCTCCTGTCATCAGCCTCCACAAAATATTTAGTTTGTTTTGCAGGAAATAGAAGCCTAGTTCGCCAGGATTGAGTCAGTATTGATTGAAACCAATCCTCAATCCTGACCAATCCGATAATGATCCACTGGTAAGATATAAAGATAAAATGGTCTAAAACATTATTTTAAAAAAAAAAAAAATGGATAAATCCATCCAATTCCAACTGATATCAATTTGATATGGATTAGTATCGATTGACACTAATCCCAACACAGTTATCCATAAGTGCCAAGGTTTTAAAATTCAGGATCAATTTGGGATTGCTATCGAATGGATTTACCTACCATTAGGGTTGATAGCCTAGTGGTGAAAATGCCTTCAATCCATAACTGCTCAAGTGGACTGGTTGTGGGTTCGAGTCTTGGTATGCCCACTATCGTCCATTGGTCCTGCGGAAGCATTGCTTGCCGTATGGGGGCTTGTCCTGGGGCTATGATCACTACCATGGAGTACCTTTTTTATTTTACCAAAAAAAAAAAAGAATGGATTTATCCTTTTTTCTTATGAATTATTATTGCGGACCATTTTAGCCATACACCCTATCAGAGGATTGGCCTTGACTGGTAACAATATGTTGATGTTAAACATACCAGATGCGTGATCATTACATTATGAAATGAAGTACAAAACTTGAAGGAAGTATAATGTTTCAAAAGAAAATACTAATCTAAAACAAGGAAAAGAAGTAAAAAAAAATAAAAAATAAAAAAACGAAATGAAGGATATACTTGATGTCTAAATTTATTTGATCTGTTGACGATGATCACTTCTTTCTTCCACCATAGTCTCTTTTATGGTTCTTTTGAATGATCTTGTTTTTTTGACAGTTTCGTAACTGCAGAAACCCATGTGCCATATATTTAGTGGGATAGTTATTGGAATTACACTCCCTCAATTGGTTGTAACTACTTAACCACTTAAGTCATGTGTTTGTAACTTCCATGAAACTAAATCACGTTTGTACGAATTATGTTAATTGACAATCGGTCAAGCTGACCAAAAAGTTTGATTCAGTTAGTTGATCGTAAAATGTTGCAATCGATCAGCATATCATAAAATATCACAATTAGTCAACTGACCGTAGTTAGAAATGGTCAATTTATAATACAAGTTCATCATTGTTAGCCAAGCTGACTTAAATTTTACTTGGAACCAACTCATATTGGTATGAAATCTTTCTCCAGGACCTTTTCGTAAAACGACCAATCCTTTAATATAGGTTTCCTATCATCTGATTGGTGATTTGCCTTATACATTTGACCGTGAATGGGGTTGTATGGAAGGTGTCAGGAGAGATGATGAACAGGGAAGGGGGTGGTGGGGTGGGGTTGCAAGGAAGGGGGTTGGGAAAGATGATGGGCAAGGAAGGGGACGGATGAAATTGAATCTGTTGCTCATGCCATCACCTGATCATACATGTAAGTAGTCAACATTGTCTCTTTTGCTTTCAAATATATCTTATCTTCAACTTTACAAGAACAAGAACTGAAATATGTGTTGAATACTCACATATATGATCGGATGATCAAACATGCAACTGGGTGAAGACGGGATTGCAGGAAAGGGGTAGGATTTAGGACTAAAGAGAGAGATGAGCACGGAAAATCGTCAAAGAAGATGATGTGGGTCCCAATGTTGTGTCATATTAAGAAAAAAAATATTTTTCCATGGCCACATGTCAGCCTCCCAATGTGGTAAGTAGACATCTACTCTCCTACCGTCCATATGCATGAAACTGCGGACCCATTTATGGTGGTTCCTAGTGATGCTTATTTCAGTTAGGTGATCAGCACCGACACAATGTCAATGGTCAATCATTTCGCTTAAGATAAATGCAACATTATAAAAGTTCTTTCTTGCTTATCAAGAAAAGCAAGATAATATTTACATGGTTAATTCTCTGAACTATGGTTTGGCTCTTGGTGTAGACTTTAGATTTCTTATTCAAAGTCCTCCTTTGAATGATTCTTTTCTTTCTCGGAGAAAGTTATCCGGCACTTATATTCTAAGCCGCTTTTCTCCTTCATTCTTAATTCGTGTCCAGCACTGTAGCCTTAACAACCGCGCTCGGGAAGTCGTAACGCAGTCGCGGACGAGAGTTGCAACTTCTTTATAAGGAAGATGAGCATCCTCTAGGGTAGATCTCTCTCTCTCTCACTCTCTCTCTCTCTCTCTCTCTCTCTCTCTTGGAGGTGTGGCAAGTGAATAGAAGTGAAACGAGTAATTAATGGCGAGTCATCCGGTCATTCGGCACATCTCAAGATGCTCCATCAAACCAGAGAGCTTGTCAGACGAATCAAAAGAGCCTTTACACTTGAACCCATGGGATCTCTCCTTGCTCAACGCACATTACATCCAAAAGGGTCTTCTCTTTTCAAAACCTTCCCCAACCAAAGACCCTTCCTTTACCATCATCGACCACCTTAAGGATTCCCTTTCCCGCACCCTTGTCCACTTCCTTCCCCTGGCCGGCCATCTCGTCACCCATAAACAAGACGACCCCCCTTCTTACTCTATATCTCTGGATTGTAACAACCCTGGAGTTGATTTTGTCCACGCTGTTGCAGATGTTACCATGGCAGACATCCTCTCCTCTGTCGATGTTCCCCCCATTGTTAAATCATTCTTTCTGTTAGACAGAGCTATCAACCACGATGGTCACAACTTGCCTTTGCTGGCCGTGCAGGTGACGGAGTTTCTAGATGGAATCTTCATCGCATGCTCTTTCGACCACATCGTCGGTGACGGCACTTCCTACTGGCATTTCTTCAATACATGGGCCGAGATATGCAGGATGATGGTCAAAGGAAACCATGATTATGATCACATCTCGCGCCCACCAATCCTCAGACGCTGGTTTCTCGATGGCCAGAGACCCATAATCAACTTACCTTTCTCTCACCATGATGAGTTCATTGACAGGTACAGCCCACCCGAGGTGCTAAGAGAGAGATTTTTCCATTTCTCATCACAATCCATTGCGAGACTCAAAGCTAAGGCCAACGCTGAGTGCAACACCACCACCATATCCTCCTTTCAGGCTTTGTCATCATTTGTGTGGAGATCTGTGACACGGGCACGCTGTCATCTACTCAGTCAGCTGCAGACAACGACTTGCAGGTTAGCCATCAATAATAGATCAAGACTGAACCCACCATTATCCACTGACTACTTTGGAAACTGCGTTGAAACTGCTAGCGCAACTGCCAGTGTTGGAGAATTGCTCAGCCATGGAATTGGGTGGGGAGCATGGCTATTGCACGAGGCTGTGAATGACCACACTGACAGTAAGGTGAGGGGTAAGCTGGAGGTGTGGACAAAGAGTCCTATCATTTACCAATATTGCAATTTCATTGATCCCTGCACCGTCCTAATGGGAAGTTCACCTAGATTCAACATGTATGGGTGCGACTTTGGGTGGGGAAAGGCAGAGGCTGTTCGGAGTGGGTCTGCAAACAAGTTCGATGGGAAAGTGTCTTCATACCCAGGGCGCCAAGGAAGAGGAAGTGTGGACTTGGAGGTGAGTCTTCCGCCAGAGTCTATGAATGCTCTCGAGTCCGACCCAGAGTTTCTGGTTGCAGTGTCGCCTTCCCACCAGCACCAATAAATCACCAACTTGTAGTATCACGTCCCGTGCAATTACATTTAAAATCATTTCTATGCCAATTTCCATAAAAACAAGTTCCATGCCCGAAAAAATAAAACTCTTTGGCTGGGATGATGCAATACTACAAAATGAATCCAATTATATATTGAGACCGGATACGCTCCATAGCCTCCAACCCCGTCTCACACCATCCATGGGGTATGGGAGGATCAAAATTCTTATTTCTCTGTCTGGGAGCATAGTATACGCTAGCACCTCACTAATATTGATGATGAGGTTTTTTATCAGAATGAAAGTTCTTCAAGATAATTTATAAAGGGGAAAAGAATACTCCCTGGCCACGTAGGCCTACGTCAATATAGGGCCAATGACGTGGTTTACATGAGCATAAACATGGATGAGTTTTTCGAGTTTCATAAGGATGAGGGCATAATTTGTCTCCCTTTCATGTCTAATTGCAAAACCATGTGATCAAGGAACGTTTATTTCCACAAATTACACAAGATTCATCTTACATACGACTTAAGATTTCTACTCATAGAAACTAGAGAAATAATCTGCCATATGTCTCCTATTTAGATGATAAGGAGACAACTTTTAATGAATATTCGATCTCTTTTTTTTTTTTTTTTTGGTGAATGAAAAATATATTAAAACAGGAAAGAAAACAAATACAACATATAGAGCCAAATTAGCTAGACCAGGGTGAAAACCCTACCAAGCCCTAAAGAGATGGGCCTCAAACCCCTAAGAGATGGGACAAACCCAAAAAGGGAGAGTGAAGAAACAAGCCAAAGGAGGGAGAGGGAGTGATACAATGAAAAAGGGGGGAGGGAACAAACAAACAAAGAAGGGAGGGAGGGATATAATAAAAGGGGGGGGGG
>NC_056566.1:23993642-23997441 GCF_013358625.1 Macadamia integrifolia | reverse complement strand
GGGGGGAAGAGAAACAATATAAAGGAGAATGATACAAGAAAATGGGGGAGGGGGGATAAAAGAGAGGACGGTCCCAAGAATATGCCTAATCTAAGGGGGTGGAGAGAAGAGAGGAATGTCCCACGAAGAAGCCAGGAACTGATTTCTATTTGTATATGGGCAAACAACAAAATTATGAAGAATTTTATTCCTCACATCAAAAGTAATAGCATCCCTAATCTACTCCAGTGAACAAGAATTGGTAGTTCATCTTCTTTTGTTCTTTTCCCACCAAATATGATATAATGTTGCACTGAATGCCAACTTGCCAAGATGATCACAAAGGGTTTTACCATTAAAAACATTTAAAATCTATTTCCATTCTCTTTCAAATGGAAGAATAATTCTAGAACTCGACCAAAGCTTGTGAATAATGCTTCCCCAAACCGACTTAGAGAAAGGATAATAAAAAAAAAGTGCTCAAGGCTTTCAAATATTTCTGGTCTACAATTTATTTTTTGCCATGCGGAGCAATGATGTGGTAGGTCGTCCACTGTACATCTAGGAATGGGCAACGTGTCAATTTTCAAGTTCAAATTCATCATGTGTAAGTTCATAGTTTGACACACCTACTCATTATTTTCTATAGATTGTTCCTAGTTTTCTTCGAAGTTTTGTTTTGGCACTCCCGTGTAAATTGAGATGTGAAGAAACAGTAGATCTACTTAGTTACAACTTTTCAGTTCATTCAACTTTACAGATGTTGGATACTCATATGTAGGTTCAAGTGAATAACGTAGAGAGGATCTAATCTCCTTCTTCCTACCTAAACCAACATAAACACCAACATCACCACCACCCCTTGAGAATATCATATCTTGCCTCTTTTCCCATATATGGAGCTCCCACAATACTTCACTTATCCTACAATTTAGTTAATTCAATCTCATGAGTAATTAATTGAGATGGAATATTGGTCAGCATGAGGTTGGACCGCCGGTCAAGCCCTTCCAATGGAATTGTTGGAATCAAGCTAACCTTTGGCTTTCAAACTATCCCAATCTCTATAGCGTCAAAACCTAGCTTGATGATGAGCACATTTATATGTGAAATCTTAGGTAGTAAAGCATGCATTTTTACATATTTAGAATGGAGCTACTTTGAGTTTTTCTCTCTTTTTGCAGATTTTATATTTAAAAGACCTTAAGGACTATCGGGTGCCATATCTCCAATTTTACACGTAAAGAGATCTATTTATTTTCATGGTTGTGAAGAGGACGAAATTCTGAGCAAGATGGATATGTTGCATTAAAAGTACACATTCGTTTTGGCACCCCGTACACGTGATTATTTTTTTCGGACCAGAAAAAGAATAATATACCAGAACAGAACCGAGATGCAGACCTAACACTTCTGCAGTTGTCCCAGGGGTATAAGAGACAGTCCAAATTTTAACAAAGTAGGAGAGGGCCACCTTGGGCGCCACTCTCTCTCTTCTTGGGCGTTGAACACAAGATCTCCTATTTTAAACAACAACTGCTTAGTGCAGTTGGTGAGCTGTGGTGTGTATAAAATCCATGCTCACTAGGAGGTCTCGAGTTCGAGTCTCCTAGCTGTTACCTACTTCCCTCCCTACCTATCAAAAAAAAAAAAAAAAAAAAAAAAAAAAAAAAAAAAGATCTCCTATTTTTTGGAGATTTTGTTGAAGATTCTCTATCTCCTACATTCCACTTAAAGTTCAAGGGCATGGATGTGATTTCCACATGAAATAAAAGATTTTCCAAATCAAGCAAGAGTAGAAATCATCCAAGAGAGGCTGCCCATGTTTGAAGAAGAAAGAAAAAAAAAAAGACAAGGGAATAAAAATCTTTCCTATTTTCTCTCCCTATCTTTCCCAATCTCAAACAAATTAGAAACCCTCCAATCCGAATCGTTTTTTTTTTTTTCCCTACTTTTTCTCCTCTCTCCTACCCTCCACCTCATTACAAACGATCCAAGAGGGACCCACACTTGGCATTCTCCTTTTCTTCCCTACTTTCTCTTTTTTTTTTCTCTTCTCTCTCCTATCCCCTATAAAAGTGGATCATCCAAGGCTAAAGGGGCGTCCTCTTGTTCTCCCTTTTAGCTCTAAATTCTTCTCTAATTTAGGGCGTTCTCTCGTTCTCTCTTTTTCTCTAGTTTTAGTTGTGCTCTAGTCCTAGTTCTTTGTTTTAGCTTTAAACACTTTTGTAATTTGGTTTCATTAAATTAATGCAAAGTCTTTACTTTTATTGTTTATGTTATTCAAGTTATTCAGATTGTAATAATTTTAATTCTCTAGTTCAAGCCTTAAATCTAGGTGACAAGAACCAAGCTTTGGAGCACTGTTAGTTAAAACGGGAACGGCAAAAAAACGGAAACGTACGGTACGGGTTTTAAACAGATAAAAACGATGAACGGTACGGTCAAAAAAATGGTCAAAAAAATAGGGAACAACAAACGGACGTAAACGAACGGTACGAGTATTAAACGTGTAGTTTTCAAAAAAACGGTAGTATACTCATGCAATTTGAGAGATTATTACTTGTATACATGCATCTAATATTCCAAAAGCTCTAAGAGTCCCAAGATAAAATAGCCCAATGGGCTACAAGAAAATGAGATGTTGCTAGCTTTAGCTTCTCCTTACTCAATGGGCTATAAAAATATGAGATTTTGTTCCTATAGATAGTATGGAAGTTAAAAATAAAAAACCAAGTACCATATTGTCTTCACTCTTCACTTTTATTAATAGGTTTTTTTTTTTTTTTTTTTTTAATTTTTATTATTATTATTATTATTATTTTTTATAAAATTCCTATTTTACCCTTAAAAAACGGATACGCGTTTAAAACGGCCGTTTAAAACGCGTTTAAAACGGATTCTTTTGCCGTTTCCATTTTTTTCCGTATTGTATGGAAGCATACGGCAAACGCGTTTTAACTAACAGTGCTTTGGACCATCTCTTTTCAAGTTCAAGTTTCTCTTCAAGATTTGTTTTCTTCTGGCCTAGCAATTTTAGATTTGGTTTATTCTAGATCTGGTTTTTTGGATTGGTAGTATCAAAAATCAACAAAGTTTTCAATTCAAGGATTGAAGTTCAGGTAGGTAAGCTTCTATATTAGTCTTCTCACCCCCTTCTCATTCTCTCTTCTTGCTACCCATCAGTCTTAATTTAGGATTTTAATTTTCAGTTTTATTTTGATGCTTTCCCTTTCCCCCAAGGTCCTTGGCTAGACGACGTGTTGGCTTTGCCCCTCTCTAGCTAAGGAATCATCCTTTTACTTTGATTATTTACATTGCATCCTGTTTGAGATTTAAAATGTAACCGCAAGCATACGGATCAATGTCGCTACGGGTCGAACACAGGGAGAACAACCACTTTATCTTTTATTTCTTTTAATAATGCGAAAGTGAACTGATTAATGGTTGTGATCTAATTCTAATTACCATCCTAAAAATAACGTCCTAACCATTCGTCATCTAAGAATTTAAAGATGCTAGCCACGCAATTAAAATTAAATAAATAAATAACTGAAAACAACCCACGCAATTAAAAAAAATAATAATAAAGGAAAAAATAAAAGCTGAAATAAAAATAAAGTAAAAGAAAGGGGATAAAGCTAGAGAGAGACTCACAAGTGGGTTTCTCTACTTAGCCCGAGGGATGCATCATAATATGAGCTTCCCTACTTGACCAGAGAGTCACTCTTACAAGGGTTTCTCTACTTGGCTTTAGGGAAAGGGAGACAATTAAAATAAAAGCAATAAATTGATGGTTCTATGGCTAGGAGGGGCAAAG
>NC_056566.1:23963054-23993524 GCF_013358625.1 Macadamia integrifolia | reverse complement strand
GATTCGAACTTGAGACATTTTGGTGAGAAAGGGAATTTTGTACACCATAGCTCACCAACTACGCTAGGTAGTTGTTGTTACCAAAAACAAATCTTTAATCACTTAAGGATGTGGTCCATCGATCCTTGTTGGCATTTGGAGTATTCCTTGTACCTCTGGGACAATTGCAAACGGGCTGGTTCTGCATCTCGGTTCAGTTCTGATCCATTATTCTTTTTCTGACCCGAAAAGAATAATCATTTGTACGGGTGACCAAACGAATGTGTACTTTTAATTGAACACGTCCATCTTGCTCAGAATTTCGTCCTCTTCGCAACCATGAAAAGAAATAGGACCTCTTTACGTGTAAAATTGAAGATATAGTGCCCGATAATCCTTAAGGCCTTGAAAATACAAAACCTGCAAAAAGAGAATAAAACCCAAGGTAGCTCCATTCTAAATATGTAAAATGCATGTTTTACTACCCTATATTTCACACATAAATGTGCTCATCACATCCCTTTCACTAAAGCCAAGTAGAAGCCCTTATAAGAGTACTCTTTGGTCAAGTAGAGAAGCTCGTACTATTGGCGGTGCATCCCTCGAGCTAAGTAGAAAGACCTACTTGTGTGCCTCTCTCTAGCTTTGTTTTCCTTTTATTTTATTTCAGTACTTTTCTTTTACTTTTTCTTTATTGGTTTTTATTTATTTACTTTGAGTATTTGAATACCTAGATGATGAATGGTCAGGGTTAGATGCGAATGGTTAGGTTTTTAGTTTCAATTGCAATTCCAATTTCCCTAGTTGTATTGGTTAGGACTTTCTTTTAGATGCATATGTTTTAGGATGGTAGTTAGAAGTAGATCACAATCAGCAATCCGTACACTTTCGCGTTACTAGAAGAAGTCAAAAATAACGTGGCTGCCTCCTTGTGTTCGACCCATAGCTGCGATGATCCGTACGCTTGTTCTTACTTTTAAATCTCAAATACTTGAACCAATAAAATCGATCGAAATCGGTTGATAAAACCTGAACCAAACCAAATTGATCCTTATTGGATTGGTTTTGGACTGAGGTATGTTGGGATCGGTTGAAAATCAATTCAAACCAAACCGACCAATAACCAAATCGAATGAAACCGATAAAAAAAATAAATGATTATGAGATTATAATTTGGTGAATTGACCATCCATTTTTTACAATATTAGTGAGAAATTTTTTTATTGTAAGGGAAATTGTTACAAATCATTGAATATTAGGTTATGAATAGAGAAATTGATTTGTAAATTGTAATAATGCTTCCATTGATTTCCTTGTTCAATATACAAAACTAGTTGGATAGTTAAATGAATGATTGAATAATAGGGTTCATTTTGTGATTTCAATATTATTTATCTTCTTAGTAATTTGTTATCCATTGGTTTCAATATTAGTTATCTTTCCCTTTTAACGATAAACCATGTTTTAATCATAAGTTTAAAGTGTTTAATCATAAGTTTAAAGTGTTTTTTTTTTGGTCAAATCTTGTCACTATGACTGTGTTTGGTAGCCAAGAGAAGAAAAGAAAAGAAAAAAGAATCTAGAAAAAGAAGAAAATAAAATAATAGAAAAGAAATGAAATGGGAAGAAAATAGAAAAAGTATATATGTTTGGCTAACATTAGAAGAGAAGAGAAGAAAAGATAAGAAAAAAAAAAACTTTCTGTATTTTCTTTTGTTTTCTTATGTTTTTGTCAAGATTATTTCTTTGACAGGAAAAGAAACTTTCACCATTCCCAAAGTGAATTTTGAAATTCAAAAAAGAAATCTTCTCTTGGGTGAAGGCATGCCGAGCACAAAGAGAATTTCTTAAACTAAGAAAAAGTACAATTTTTTTCTCTTGGCTACCAAACATAGCCTATAAGTTAGGAATGTAAGATTTCATTATGGTTCAAGCCCAATAATAAATTGATCTAAACCGGTATTAGCCGATATTGAAAAATTGAAATAAATCAAAACCAAACCAGACCAAAATCGAAACGACCGAAAATCGAGATTCCTTAACGGATTGATTTTGGTCTCCCTCATTCCTAGACAAAAACTGATTCAACCCCACCAAAACTGGACCAAACCTACCAATTGACGCCCCTACATATCACTTGCCTATCTTACATGTCACTCTATGTTCATGTCAGTAGGCGAAAGGGTTTAAGTGGATTAGGGTTTAGGAATTTTGGTTTAGCATTTTTTTTTTTAGGGGTGGGGGTGGGGGAGGGACTCGAGGTTTGAAATTTATTTCTGTATATCTTTAGAGCGAAGTTTGCACAACCACGAGGGTCAACCTTGGTGCAATAGTAAAGTTGTTTGATTGTGACAAAGTAGTCATGGGTTTGAGAAAGGAAATAGCTTCTCCGAGAAGCGGAGGTAAATATGTGTAATTATGACCCTCTCTAGACCCATAGTGGAAGGTGCCTCATATACCGGGTACGCCTTTTGGAGTTCGCACAAGCAATTTGAAAAAATTCCTCATCTTGCATTGTTGTGCAATAAACTTTTACAATTCCAAAATCATCGGCCAAATCAATGTCTATCATATGTGCATCTGAAACTTTCCATTGTGATCACATCATATGCAAGGTAGCTGCTAAATGAAGGGGAAGATTGTGCTCTTCAACAAATATATTACACTGATATTGTCCATTATCAACAAGCACAATTCAAATCCGTGCATTACAATTTGTTATTGTCTCTGCTCTGGGCATCTTTGTATCAATATCTCATTTGTCTTTCATCCTCAAACCTTGTTTACTACATACAAATTTTCTCGAAGTTAGGACTGAGTTATCAGTTCTGCTCCAATGTGCATAATCTCTCCTTACACTGAAACTATCCATCCCCTATAGGAATTGTAGAATTTATAAGCCTCGATCTCTGAATTAAAATTCATGGCAAGCCGAAGTTCAATCTCAACATCTAGACCTGTGTCTTGATCTTCCATGGTATTACCTAAAATTTTAATATTGCTCAGAGAATCATCACCATAAAATAAATAAAAGATATCAACATTAAAAAAGAAGTAGCAACAACATAATGTAATATTTTATGGATCATATAAGCAAAACCCAACAATCATATAGGGAGTTGGAATCTAAATGTATGGCAGCCCCCAAGAATAGAGTCTAAAAGCTTTCAAAATTGAAAGGGGGGGGGGGGAGACACTGGATTTCTAAATACAAAATTTCATGGAGAAAAACTACTTGATGTCATTCATAGTGAATTTACTCTCACTCAAACTACATAAAAATATTTTCTAAAATAGGGTGTTCACAGTTCACAATCATTAAGGTCTATACATATTGAACTCAATATTAGTATCAACTAAAACAAAAGAAGGAATCTGCTAATCTGATTGTGTATCAGAAGCATAATCAAAGATAATTTGGAATACATAACAAAGGGGTTGTTGACTATTTCATTCAACTTTATCGACTGACAACCATTTGTTATCAATGACTGGGCTTGTAATTCAAACAATCTTGATGGCCTTCATAGATCATCCGATAGGTCTGTCGAACATTCTTAATGTCAATTCAAATGTTCTCTTAATTTTTGTAAAGAGATGCATAATGTTATACTCGTAATAACACTATAGGATTTCTCACCCCCTTTCTCCTTAAGTAAGAAAAATAAATATTGCAGAGAACTCACCAGCTCCAGACGAAGTTCACAGAGAGAGAGAGAGAGAGAGAGAGAGAGAGAGAGAGAGAGAGAGAGAGAGAGAGAGAGAGAGAGAGAGGTTCCAGGGAAGTCACTGGGGTCCTTATGGAGATGGGGGAATGAACAACCGGTTCCAGACAAAGTTCATGCACATCCCAACCTTATTCTATTTTGAAAAAAACTAAACACGATGGGAGGGATTGGGTGCTCTATAGAGGGTGATAAGGTGTATCACCTCTCCATGATATTGTGTGGGGCTTAAGGCAACTATACCACACGATTAAGAAAATCCACGTGTCCAATTTCTATGACTCGCCAGACAATATAGGCACACCTCCGTGCCATAGAGGAGCTAAAGCCAGAGATTATATAACCACCAAAATATCATAATAACATCGCCAAAGAAAGTTTTTTGAATTTAGGATCACGTTAAGACCCCAACAAAAGGGTCTTTGACGGTGGTTCGTCGAGATTTGGGGCCACATAAAGGTTACATGTTATATTCTAAATCCTTATAACTAATGAAATTGAAACGATCTCTGGATTGATCAGAAGATCCTTTCAATTGGTTAGAATCCCTTACTTCAATGAAAAATAAAAAATAAAATAAAATAAACGCATAAATAGGTAGAACAAACACTTGAAGGTTCTAGAATTTGAGAATGCCCACCAACAACTTGAGGTTGGATTCTAAGGACTAGGGTGAATGGTTAAAATGTTGAATGCCTTAGAAGGGGAGAAGCAAGAGTGAACAAGGGAAGAATCCCAGTTATGGGTGCCCTGATGAAGATGGTCAGCAATGAGCCTCGGTTCAGGGGTGAGGGGTGGGCTAAAGATGTGTCCACAGGGGATGCTAGGACCCATGCATCATTGCACACACACACACACACACACAAATATCGATATTGGACTCATCACCAACTCTACTAAGCAAGCTTCTAAGTTAGAGGGAACACCCCTTTAATAGGATTTGCCAAGTCCACAAGTTATTGTGCAAAGAGGCATCAAGGAAGGAGGAGTTGGGGAGATAACATGAGCAACGTGGTTGGACATGCTTTTTATATTTACTATTAAATTTTTTATTTTTGCAATCAAGATTCCAATGGTAATTGATCTCTTCAAATATTTTGGATTATGTGTAAAAAAGTAGATTTTTATAAGGGAAAAGTTATCTAGGATGGCCTAGAATATTCTGATAAGTTCCTCATGATGGTCTAAGCATCTACCACATGTCAGATTGGATGGGGCCAAATTTGTGACAAATAGATTCAAGTTCTCTTGTATACATGTCAAAAGATTTCAATTAAAAATGGAGTCTGTCAAGTGAAAAAATAAAACTTTGAAAATCTAAGGACTTTACCACGATGCGTGAACAAATACAGATGATAAAAAGTACATGCATGCATGGACACACATTTGTACATATTATATTGAATTTGAATTTTAAAATTGGCACACATGACTAATCCACATGGTGCACAACTAACCTGATGATCAATTAGCAAAAACAAATGTTCACTTGACACAAAACGGTGGACTTTCTAAGAAGAATATCATAATAGAACGTCTAATGAACTTTGATTTTTTATATCGAATTGATTGATTTCACCAAAATTTGACACTTAGGCTGTGTCTGGTATCCAAGAGAAGAAAAGAAAAGAAAAGAAAAGAAAAGAAAAGGTACAAAATTTGTACTATTTTCTTGGTTTAAAAAATTCTCATTGTGTTTAGTATGTCCTGAACTAAGAGAAGATTCTTCTTTTGAATTTCAAAAATCGTCTTCGGAATAGTGAAGTTTTCTACTGCTACAAAAAAAAAAAAAAGCTTGCCAAAAACACGAGAAAATAAAAGAACTTTTCTTTTCTTTTATTTTCTTCTATTGGTAGCCAAACATACATAATTTTTATTTTCTTATCATTTCATCTCATTTTTATTCTTTTCTTTTCTTCTCCTTTTTAGATTCTTTTTTCTTTTCTTCTCTTGGCTATCAAACACAACCTTTAGATCATCAACTATTCCAAAGGAAAAAAATTGTCACAAGAGCAATATCACTGTATGCAAAAAGTTCATACAAGAAACTTAATTTTTTTTTAATTGATGCGACGAATTTTGACCAACGGTTAGGTTCCTGTATAAGGGATCGACATTCCTGAATAATCCTACACACAAACTATAAGCAGGGAGCATCGAGTTGTGGCCAATGCAAAAACCCTCTGATGCTTAAGTCAGAAATTTGCAACAAGTAATCATTAATAAATTTCTAAAAAACTGATCCCTTTACTAGAGGTTTACCACACATATTTATAGATGTTTGATGATGGTTGTTTGTAGAAGGCTTGCATGTGGTTAGAGTCATGAATGGAAGGTGGCTCCTTGATTCTTAGGAAGATTCTTATCCTTGGGCAGATTCTGAGGATATTCTCTCCTGCTAAGCCTGTTGTAGCCTACGTGGAGATCTACTATAGATTCTGCATTGTACATTTGATCATGGATTCCTTATTTGAAGAGCCCATACTTGGAGAACTTCCATGTGCGGCTTGAGAGATAAGATTCCCGTAGACTCGATGATCAGGCGAGATACGCTGAGCTGGCAGTGCGAAATATCCGTGCATGCCCTGTAAATGTGGGTGATGTTTAGATAGTCACGTATACAACTAATGGTCGAGAAAGGGGCTTAGCAATGCAATGCCCGAGTGAGAGGATCGACTGAGCAAGAGGTTAGGTCGTAAGAAGGCTGAGCAAGAGGCCCAGTTGCAAGATGCTCAGCCACAAGATTGCATTCCTAGGGTAAAGTGCACACCCCAGATAGTGTTTCCGATCCTGGAACATGTTTAGGCTCATCATTTATAAAATCCTAAATATCGATTATTTATTTACACCTATAATAGTCATTGATGCGGTAAAAATTGACTAGATGATATTCCCTGCAATTCTTGGTGCTTTGGCCGACCTACACAGAAGAGATGAAAGGGGAGAGCTGGGCTGATCCGACGGGGGACTCTCTGATGCCTAAGTCAGATCTTTCCACAGTAGATGCTCAAGAGAGCTTTTCTAGTAAAAGAAGTGATTGATCAATCCTCTATGATGTAGGCTTACCTTGGTATTTATAGGCTACTGATGGAGAGAGAAGGAGGGGCATTTGTGGAGAGTCCAGTTTAGGCATAGAGTCCTTGAGGGGAGTGGCACTGTGATTCTGGGAATATTTCGGGTTCCAGGACATATTCTGAGAATATTCTCCATTGATCTCGGAGGTGCAAGTCGTGAGAGGGGTGGACACCTCTTATGTCGTGTAGTGGATAGAGTCCTGCCCCCATGATCAAGGATCACGTCCCTTGAATGTAGGAGTGGATGTGTGCACGTTTCTGGGTGCATTACTTGACTGTGTCGAGCCGAGGTGATAGGTTGGTCGAGCCGAGGTGACTGATAGCACGGCCTCATGGAGAGCCGAGGTGGTAGCACGACCTGATGGAGGGCCGAGGTGGTAGCACAATCTGATGGAGGGCCTAAGTAGCAACACAGCCTGATGGAGGGCTAAGGTGGTAGCACGCCTTGATGAGATGCCGAGGTGGCATCACGGCCCGATGAGATGCTGAGGTGGCAGCATGGCCTGATTGAGGACCGAGGTGGTAGCATGGCCTGATGGAGGGTCAAGGCGGAAGCATGGCCTGATGAAGGGTCAATGTGGCAGCACGACCAAATGGAGGGCCAAGGTGGTAGCAGACCTGATAGAGGGCCGAGGTGGTAGCATGGCCTGTTTGAGGGCTGAGGTAACAGCACGGCCTGATGGAGGGCCGAGGTGGCAGCACGGACTGATGGGGGGCCGAGGTGGAAGCATAGACTGATAGAGGGCCAAGGTGACAGCACGGACTGATGGAGGGCCTAGGCGGCAACACCACCTGATAGAGGGTCGAGGTGGAAGCATGACCTGATTGGAGGGCCGAGGTGGCAGCACAACCTGATGGAGGGCCGAGGTGGCACCACGGCTTGATTGAGGGCTGAGGTGGTAGCACTGCTTGATGGAGGGCCGAGGTAGTGGGTCACTCCTATTCAGGTTTGCATACACGCTTCAGTCGTGCTGAGGAAGGGGACATAATTTGCCTCATCACCAGCCCCCTGCTCTAGCAGTTCGAATCGATCTGCTAGAGCATTTAATTCGATGCGAAACGTGCTGCTTCAGTTTCTCAGCCGAGGCTGCTCAATGGTTCGAGGACGTGGTTGTCACTTATTCAAAGGCGAAGGAGGCAAAGCGCCTTTATGGGGAGTCGCACAAGATCACAGGCCAATTGGAGATTGAGAAGAAAATGGTCCAATCTGAGGAGGTTCGTGCCAATGATGTCGGGTTGATAACTGGACAACTGGAATAGGAGGTTGCTAAGCAGCTCAATGCCAACAACAACTTGATGAAGGAGAATGATGCTCTCTAAGATGAGTTGTCCGAGACTCAGGGTGCTCACAAAGAGGAGGAGCTCGCAGCTAGGGTTGGCAAGCTGGAAGGCAACACCGGGCGAGCTGGAGGTCAAAGAGGTGGCTGAACCCCTAGGCCTGTCAGAAGTTGGTTGACATTAACATTGCTTCGTTTCAGGTTGGCTCGGATGATGCCATCCAGCTCATCCCGAGTAAGATGCCAGGCTACGATCTAATGGACTATGAGTAGCACGTTCCCGTCCCTGCTACTTTGGTGCAACTTTATGGCTGGATCGACGTTGGTGAAGAGGTGATCCAACTCGAAGGATAGCCAAGTGAAGAGCTAAGCCTATGGATTAGCCCCCTGAGATTAGCCTTGTATATATATATTTATGTAGATGTCTCCTTCGGGAGTGATGTACTTTGAGGGCTTTTCCCCTTTTTTTTATGAATGGAAAATTTGTTTTGATGTCATCTCTCACCATTCTTGTGCTTCTTTCTTTATTTTCTTGTACTTTGAGCCGGCTCGAAATGAGTAACTTTTCGAAGAATAAGGACCAGTCAGCTGTCTGAGTGTGGCTCCATTCCCTATTTGAGCTCCGAATTGATCTTCCATGTCTAGCTCATGAGCTCTTGAGGTGCCAAGCCTGGGACTAGCCATAGGGGTGCCGAGCTAGGGCTCGATCTTTTGATGTGCCTTGCGTTAAGGTCTTTTGTGGTGCCGACTCATGGTTGGGGCTTGCATGCTTTATTACGTAAGGTCTTGAGGTGTCGAGCTCTGCTTGGGCTTACATGCCTTAATGCGTATGGTCTTGAAGTGCCAAGCCAGGGCTTGGGCTTGTATGAATTAATGCATAAGGTCTTGAAGTGTTGAGACGTGCTCTGAATTGTGTGCCTTAATGCCTAAGGGCTCGAGGTGCCGAGCCGTGCTCAGGCTTACGTTCTTTAATGCGTAAGGGCTTGAGGTGCTGAATTGGGACTCGAGCTTGAATGCCTTAATGCGTAAGGGCTTGATGTGTCGAGTCGGGGCTCGGGCTTGCGTGCCTTAATAAGGGTTGAGGTGCCGAGCCAGGGCTCAGGCTTACATGCCTTAATGAGTAAGGGCTTGAGGTGCCGAGCCGGGGCTTGGGCTTGCATGCCTTAATGCGTAAGGGCTTAAGTTGCCAAACTAGGGTCTGGTCTTGATAGTGCCGAGCTTGACCACGGTCTTAGATGCTGCCGAGCTTGTACCTCGGTCTTAGATGATGCCGAGCTGTAGCTCGGTCTTAGATGCTGCCAAGCTATAGCATGTCTTTATGCCTATGTTGTTAAGGTCTTTGTTTCCTTAGAAGAGTCAGATATTTGAGAGAAGCTTCATATTATATTGATGTGTGGTATGCACTTGGGACAAATACATTGAATAATTGAGATATGGAAGCTAAGGTGCTGACAATATAAAATCTATAAGACTAACACCCAATCGATGGGATTTCAATGCAATCTACTAATAAAACTGTTTGTTGGCCTCAGTGATTGGGACAGTAAACAGTTGTTCTACTAGCTCAGCTCGGGTCAAGAGGCTTTCATCTTAGCAATCAACAATTTCTACCGTACATGCTAGGCCCGAGCATGATTTCTTTACAGATTTTATAAAGTTTCCTTTTGGCTAGAATTGCATTCACCAACTCCATTGCTAGCAGGAAATTTGACTTTTATGTGCTTAGTGGACACAATCGCCCCAAGGCCATTGAGACCAAGTCGGCCAAGGATTGCGTTGTAGGGTGAGGAGATCTTGGCAACCATAAAAGAAACCATGATAGTGGCTATCTGAGCTCCATGTCCGATGGTTACAGGCAAGTCTACAACTCCTTCCAGCTCTGTCGGTATGCCTGAAAATCCGTACACTGGCTTTAGGGTCCCAGTGCCAAGCCCAAGTTTTTTGAAGGCTTCGTAAGACATGAGGTCAATGGAGGCTCCTGTGTCCACTAGGACCCTGTGGAAGGGGTGGTTTACCACCACTAATTGAACTATGACAGCATCGTTGTGAGGCCAGTTCAATTCTTCCAGATCTCTGTCAGAGAACGTAATGAATGGATCCATTCTGAGGGCTTTGACAGGTTGTTCCGTGATGCATACAAACCACATGTGGGCTTTGGATTTTTTTACTGATTTCACCATGGGTCCGCCCATGATTGTTAGAATAGCTGGATCCATGGGCTGGTTATTGTAAGCGTCAGCTTGGTCCATGGCTGGTTCCATGGACGGCTCGGCCCTATCTCGGCTCGGCCTGGCATTATCTCTTCTCGGCTTGGGCCAGTTCTCACCATATTTCTGCTTCAAATACTTATTGAGGTATCCAACCTTGATGAGCTCATCAATTTCCCTTTTCAGAGACTTGTAGTCTTCAGTGTCATGTCAATGGTCTCAGTGGTATCGGTAATACCGGTTGAGGTTCCTCTCCTCTGGTTTAGTTGTCACTGGCCTGGGCCAGTGAAAATACTTCTGATATTGGATCTCTAAGAGCAAGTTTGTTCATGAACGATCAAGTTCATATCACTAGGGTTCATCAGTGTCAAGCGGTCGATCTGTTCTATTCTTCTTCAGCTCACGGGAATCGTCCATAGGCCTCAGAGTCCTTTTCTTCTCCTTCTCTGACTGATCACCTATCCCTTTGGCGATCAGGATTTCCTCCATGGTGGCGTATTGATTGCATCGTCTTAACAGCTTAGTCATTTTTTCTGACAAGTCAAGGGCCAGAGACTGGACCAGATCAGGGTGCATTACCCCGTTGCACAACGTGCTATAAGCCACTCCTTCCAGTAGGTTTTTTACCTCTAGTGTCGCCTTAGTGAATCGGGCAAGGAACTCTCTTATAGTCTCTCTCGCTCCCTGCCTTATGTTCATCACATTTTGTGTAGTCTGCTTCTGCTTCATACTTGCTTGGAAACGTGTGAGGAATGCTCTTGTCAGCTCTTCATAGCTATGGATGGACCATGGCCACAAGTTCAATATACATATCAGTGCAACTCCTTTTAATGAGGCTGTGAAGGCTCAACAGAGAATGGCGTCTGACCTACCATGAACCTTCATGGCCGAGCTGTAGTACAGCAGATGATCATAGGGATCTGTGGTGCCATCATATCTATTGAAGACAGGTATCACAAAATTTAGAGGTGGCTCGGCATCTATAAGTTCGTCGGATAATGCATTATGGGTCGGGGTTATAGTTATATTTGCCGGGTGCCTTTGCCTCTGCATTCCTTCTACTTGCTCAGTGAGGCACTGGATGCGGCTCTCTAGGTCATCCTTTCTCACCTCGGCTCGATGATCTGGGTATTGTCGTGTCCTTTCACCTCTTCTAGGGCTTCTTCCTCGGCCTTGGTGACCACCAGGCCAATCCTGGCCTTGCCATGGTGGGCCACTGGTCTGCCTGATGGGCGAGGTCTGACCCCCATGGGGTTGAACTTGCCATTCTTCTCTGTGCAGACGAGCTCCTCTAGTGAGTCTTTGAGGTGACAGCTGACGTCTTCCTACCCGAGGTGGGGATCTATGGGCATCATGTGTCTCTGGACTCTGGTGAAGCACGAAACGGTGAGCTCTTTCGTTTTGGATAGGAACGGGACCTTGCCTACTCCCCTTGGTAGGAGAAAGGGGTGGTACTGAGTGAACAATGCGTGACATTCTGGCCGACCCCCTCCTTGCTGTTGATTGAGGGGTGACACTATTGTCAGGAGATTCGTCATTGAGTTATCTGCCCGAAACAGACCTAGGCGGTTGAGCTGAACTAGTCCATGGCACTGGAAGTGCCGAGCCGAACTGACGTATGAAGTCCCGCACCAGTGCGTTTGTCACTAACACCTGTAGCTGTAGGCTCTACATCTGCTCTTCCATGTTTGGGTGAGTTACCGGGGATGATGGGACATGGCGAGATAGCTGAGGTTCTTCTCTCACTGATCCCCCTCTCCCTGGGCAACTTACGCATCAGGCATGGTTTGCTGGGGTCCTTGTGGAGGGGTCTTTGCTAGGACATTCTCCTGCTCTACCATTGGTGGAGAATGGGGACGTCTAAGTGGTAACTCGTGGGTGGATCTTACTCATGTTGTCGTAGAAGAAACGACCTTCTCACTCCTTAATTGTATTGGTCCAAGGTGACTTTTTATAACTATTCCCACGGACGACGCCAATCTGATGCGGTAAAAATTGATCGGATGATCTTCCCTGTAGTTCCTGGTGCTTTGGCCGACCTGCACAGAAGAGATGACAGGGGAGAGCTGGGATGACCCGATGGGGGACTCTCCGATGCCTAAGTCAGATCTTTCCACAGTAGATGCTCAAGAGAGCTTTTCCAGTAAAAGAAGTGATTGATCGATCCTCTATGATGGAGGCTTACCTTGGTATTTATAGGCTGCTGATGGAGAGAGGAGGGGCGTTTATGGAGAGTCCAGTTTAGGCGTAGAGTCCTTGAGGGGAGTGGCACTGTGATTCTGGGAATATTCTACATTCTAGGGCATATTCTAGGAATATTCTCCATTGATCTTGGAGGTGTAGGTCGTGAGACAGGTGGACGCCTCTGATGACATGTAGTGGATAGAGTCCTGCCTCATGATTAGGGATCACGTCCCTTGAATGTAGGAGTGAATGTGTGCACGTTTCTGGGTGCATTACTTGACTGTGCCAAGCCGAGGTGAATGGTAGCATAGCCTGATGGAGGGTCGAGGTGGCAGCATGGCTTTATGGAGGGTCAAGGTGGCAGCACGGCTTGATGGAGGGTCGAGGTGACAGCACGGCCTGATGGAGGGCCGAGGTGGCATCACGACCTAATGAGATGCCGAGGTGGTAGCACGGCCTGATGAGATGTTGAGGTGGCAGTAGGCCTGATGGAGGGTCGAGTTGGCAGCACGGCCTGATGGAGGGCCGAGATGGCAACATGGCCTGATGGAGGGCCGAGGTGGTAGCACGGCCTGATGGAGGGCCGAGGTGGCAGCACTACTTGTTGGAGGGCCGAGGTGGTAGCACGGCCTGATGGAGGACTGAGGCGGTAGCACGGCCTGATGGAGAGCCGAGGCGGTAGCACGGCCTAATGGGCGGCCGAGGTGGCAGCATGGACTGATGGAGGGCCAAGGTGGCAGCACAAACTGATGGAGGGTTGAGGCGGCAACACGACCTGATGGAGGGCCGAGGTGGAAGCACGACCTGATTGGAGGGCCGAGGTGGCAACACGGCCTGATTGGAGGGCCAAGGTGGCAGCACGGCCGAGATGGTAGCACGACCTGATGGAGGGCCAAGGTAGTGGGTCAATCCTATTCAGGTTTGCATACACGCTTCAGTCGTGCTAAGGAAGGGGACATATTTTGCCTCATCACTCATCATTATACCTGTTGAAACCAAATATACTATTAAGAAAAATATGTTTTGTGAATGATATCTCTCCACCTCAAACGAGGGCTAAACATGTTTTAGGGCATCATTATTTTTTAATGACCTCTTTGCCTCCTCCTTATGAACATTTCTCTAGTGAGTCTATTCTGCATTGGTGGTGCTTCTCCTTTCTAGTTTTCTCTCTTCTTCAGCTATGGTGGCATCTTCGTCATCATTGAGCCCCCCTTCGGATATTCCCCCGCACCTGATGAAGATATAGATATACTCCTTGATGATGACTATAGTGAAGATGAGGAAACTATAAACTAGGATAATGTTCTTATAAGGTATTTTTTGCCTAGTAAACCACATCGCCGCCAAGCTTTCATGAAGGTCTTGTTACAACATGGAATCCCAAATATCCAGTAAAGGTCTCACTCCTCCAACAGAATCGGTAACTCTTCAAGTTTGGCCATGGTGAAGATCTCTATAATGTTCTAAAAGAGGGACCATGGATAGACTTTATCATACTTGAGAAGTGGCGTGAGGACGACTTATGGTCCTTTACCCACATGGATTTCTGGATTCAATTTCATGAAGTCCTTGAAGAACTATTTACTTTACTGTTCGTATACCAATGCCTTTTCTTAGCTATGTAAATCCAAAATACTCAGATGGTCAAAGGATCCAATACATGAGGTGTCGAGTGTCCTTGGATATCACCAAAGCTCTAAAACTCATCACTACCACTCAGAGAAGATCGGGTGCAAGAGTCACATTTTAAGATTGCAAGCGGTTCCATCTCTTGCATAAATCAAATTTGCCGTGTGGGACATGGATCCAGAGATCTCTCCAGGTTTGGATGGATTTGGTGGGGCTTTCTTTTGAAAATCCTAGAAGGTGGTGAAGGATGATTTTTGTAAAGCTACTATTTCTTTTTTCGTATCAAGGAAGATGCCAAAAGGAGTACATAATTGCTTTATTTCTCTGATCCCAAAGGTGTAAGGTGTGACTTCTTTAGGGAAATACAGGCCAATATGCATGGGGAATTTCTTTTGCAAAGTCTTTTAAAATTTTTTTCTTTCAGACTTGGTTTGTCTTCTACCTCGAGTGATTTTAGAGGAGCAGGAAGCCTTTCAAAAAGGGAAAATAATATCCTCAAATACCAATATGGTGTCAGAGTTAGCTAATCAAATGTTTGCTACCTCGTGAGGGGGTGGTTGCAGTCTGAAGTTGGACATCTAGAAGGCTTATAATTCATTATCGTGGGACTTTCGATTTGAGGTCATGAGACATTTTGGTTTTAGCAATAAATGGGTTGAATGGGTGCATCAGCTTCTCATATCAACTCGGATTTCTATCCTCTTCAATGGTGGTCCAGTGGGCTTTTTTGGTGTGGAGAGAGAACTTCATCAGGGTGATCCTCTCTCCCCCATTTTATTTATCCTGGCAGAGGGAGTGTTATGCAGAGGTCTTCGTCAGTTAGTAGAGAATAACAAAATTAAGCCCCTTCCTGGTCTCTGGGGTGCTTATGTTTGTCGTCTCCTATTTGCCGACGATATTCCCATTTTTATGAATGCATCCTTAAGGTATGTGCATTCTCTAAAAATTTTCCTGGATTTATATCAAAGCTACTCTGGGAAATTTATAAATTTAGAGAAAAACAAATTGTTTCTTAGGAAAATATAGCCCAATAGGAAGCATCATATCTCTCAGGTATTACGGATTCCTATTTGTAATTTTTCAACCCGCAATTTGGGTGTGGAACTTTTTAAAGGAAGAGTTAGGAGAGTTTATGCCCCTGATGGATAAAATCAAAGGGAGACTGTTAGGATGGAAAGGGAAACTCTTATCTATGGCGGGCTGTGTGTGGTTGGGGAGGTCAGTCATCTCAAGAATCTCTGCGCATAATTTCTCCATTTACAGATGGCCACCAACAATAATTAAGCAAATGGAAGGTTGGATGAGAAATTTCATCTGGTCAGGAGATGTTGAAGTGGTTAGGAATCTCTGTCAAATGGGAAGATGTGTGCAAGCCAAAAAATGAGGGTGGTCTAGGTATCAGGAGATTGCGAGATGTAAATGATGCTATTTTGAGCAAGTTAGCTTGGTAGATCAAGCACTAAAACTCTACAATTGGTAGATTCTTCAAACCTAGAATTATTTTTATCAAAGTCAGGAGCTATAAGAACCTCTTATGTTGCTTCGTCTATTTGACCAGGGATTCGAAAAATGTGGAATTTTGTGACAAGTAAGGAGAGAAGGTTTATGAGGAATGGATCAAAAATTCGCTTATGGAAAGATAGGTGGTTTGGCTCTCAATCCATTGAGGATCTTTTGGGGCTCGATGCTAGTCTCTTTCCGCTAGAAAGAGTGGTAGTTGATTTTATTGAAAATGGGGTTTGGAATTTTCCTCAGGTTAATTCTCTGCATTTAAATCAGATTTTCTCAAGGGCTTCAGAGGTTCATATCCCTGATAATTCTGTGGCAGATAGTGTTTGTTGGAGTCTCATTACCTCAGGATCATTTTATGTGAAGTCGGCTTGGGAGGAAATTAATCTGGAAAAATAAAAATAAAGTTTCATGGAGCTCATTGGTTTGGGGGAAATATGTTTTGCCTCAACAATCTCTCATTGCTTGGAGACTTGTTAATGGAAGGTTGCCAACTGATGAGTTGGTATGCTCTAAGGGGATCCTGTTACTGTCTAGGTGTGATCTATGTCACAGGGCGGCAGAATCCATTTCCCATATTTTTTTGAAGTGTGTTTTTCTAACAATGTCTGGAGGAATTTTGCTCAGTTGTTTAATATAGCTTGGTAGAGTCAAGGATCTTATCACAATCTTTTGGTTTGGTGGAAGAGCAAGGCAAAAGAAGCTCCCCTTAAGGAGGCGTGGCTAGCTGGTAGCGATCTAGTTCCCTTTTTCTTATGACAGCAAAGAAATGTGAGGTGGTTTGACAGTGTTGAGCTAAGTGAAGACCTGATTTTGAAATGGATTTTGACTACTCTTAGATTTCAAATCCCATCTCTTGATACAAATTCTACTTTAGGTGCTCTTTTGTGTTCTAGGCGTATTGGAATCCCTATTGTTCCTCACCAAGGTCAGCGTTTGTTAGAAGTTTTATGGTGTGCTCGTCAACCATCTTGGTTTAAATTAATTGTGGTCGGATGTTCTCTAGGGAATCCGGGAAGATTAGGGGTAGAGGGAGTGACAAGGGATGAAGAAACAAAGGTGATTTCTTCTTTTAGTTCCTTTCTTGGAATTGAATCAAATTATGAGGCTGAATTTATGGTTTTGGTCAAAGGGTTGAAGATGGCTAGAGATTTGGGAATCAATAACCTTTGGGTGGAAAGTGATTCAATAGCAATGACAGTGGCAATGTATAATTCTTCAATTCCGTGGTGGATAATGCAAGACTAGATTTGTATGCAGTATTTCTTTCCAATGGAAGCTCACACACTATTTCAGAGAAGCTAATCCAATAGCAGACTACTTGGCAAAATTAGTTACAGAAAATAGGGCATCCTTGGTTATGCTCCCTTTCCCAAAGATAATCCAAGAGGAGTTGCGGGTGGATGATCAACAGAGACTTCGTTTCCATTGCTTATGATATTTTTGTATTTATCTTTCCTAGGCTACTTTCTCCCTTCTGAAGGCAATGCCGAAGGTGGGGGAAAAGGTGCAACCATATGCAGCCATCTGTTGATGTTCTTGGAGGTCTTGTTAACCTCCTTGTATAGCTTATAGTTCTCAATTTTGCCTTTTTTTTTCCCTTAATATAAATGACCCTTTAGCAAAAAAAAAGTGTAAGGTCGTCGGGTTATGTTATAAAAGATTTCAAAACTGAAGTACCATATATTCTTTCCCCCCAAATTTAATCAGAAAAACTTTTGACCGCATTCAACATATGACTAACAACGACGTTTCTCACCCAGAAATTTTTAATCCTGGGACGGCGGAGCTCCCCTTGGCGCCTTTGCTTCTCCGCCTCCTCCGTCCCCAAAATCTCCTCCACATTCCTCCAATTCCAATGGTAGGTTAGGGTTTCCGATTTTTGAAGGCCCACCCGCCTAATCCTTATCCTTATCAAGCCTCAGCCTCGCTTCTTCCTTCCGCATTGCCTCTTCGCTGCGGATTTAATGGCGTCTAGGTCTACTACCACCAAATCTGATCCATCTAAGGATCCTCAGGTATTGCGCATTTGAATTTCTTCTCTCTGTGTGTTTTTGTCTCTTCCAGTTAATCCAACCTGGATGCTACTTCTACATTCGTCTCTTTGAGCTGCATTGTTGATCACAAGCTGTGAGAGCTGCAGGGGAATCGTTTTAATTTTTGTTTTTCTTTTTTGGTGGCTCCATGGATACTCGGTAGAAGCAGAATTTTCATTTCCCGTCTTATACTTTTATCAACTAATGCGATCTGAAGTGAATTCATATGGTCACGTTAGTCAAATGCAGGAGGACTAAGTACATAGCAAAGGAATGTCTTTTCCTTAAAACGTTGAAAAAAAAATAAAATCTGGAGATCACTGAAAGAACATCTTATAGTTGATAATAATCACTTCAAGTTATATAATTCATTGAAATAATTGGGTTGGACTTGATCCGATTTATTCCTTTCAAAGTTGTGATGCATATTTTTTATAGGTCTTACTTTAATCCTACTCTATGAGGGAAGATGTGAATCAAGAGGCTTGAAACCAATACCTCCTGGTAGGATGGGCTTTAACACTCCACACTCTATGCTCACAAAGTTGTGATGCGTTATTCTCTTTAGGGGGTGAATTTTTACCGTACTAGTCACCTGGGGGGGTGGTTATGCTTTGTCCGTCTTCTCCGCTGGAAATGCATCACTGTATGCTTATAGTTGGAAGTTAATGTCAATGCTTCACAGTTTTCTAGATGATGTTTGATAATTGGGGTTTTGTTTTTAGATGAAAGGGCTAAAAACAATGCTTTTGAAAGAAAGGAAAATAAAAATATTTGGCTAGTGAAACCAGTTTCTGGACATGTTTGAACCTACAGTGAAACCAGTTTCAGGAGGTTAAAAAATCTTGAACAGAAGGGAAAGAGAAGGAATAATCTTTTTGGATTTCATGTAGAATATTGAACTTGCAGTGAAACCAGTTTCAGGACATGTTTGAACCTAGTCTGGCAATCAAAATTTAAATTATGTTGGCTGGGTAAAGCAGGCCCTTATATTATTTTGAGTTTGCAATTGCAAATTTTCAAGTCAACAGCTCTACAAACAACTGCATCGGTGTGATTTAAAATTTAGCATGCTGAAAGCAAATGTGGACTTCTTTTTATATGGATCCTATAGCTGTTGTGGAAGGAATTCTTTTATCTAGTCTTCTTACAGTTCTTACTGCCAAACCATGACGAACCTGTTACCTTTCATGGCAATGAATTCCCAATTACGACCGGGTTTACATCAGGGATCAGCTTTAAGCCCTTATTTGTTTGTGCTTATCATGGATTATTTAACCAAGAGCATTCAAGGTGAGGTTCCATGGTGTATGCTCTTCGCCAATGATATCGTTTTAGTGGACGAGACAAAAGTAGGTATTAACGTTAAGTTAGAGCTGTCAGTTGTGGAGATCAACACTGGAAAAAAGAGGCTTTATGATTAGTAGAATGAAGACGGAGTATTTGATGTGTAACTTTAGTCACACTATGATAGATAATGATATGGTGAAATTAAGGATAGAGAGATACTGCAAAATGATTATTTTAGATATTTGGGATCAACCATAAATAAAGAAGGTGACATAGAGGATGATGTCTCATAGAGGATTAAAGTGGGGTGGATGCGACGGGTGTGTTGTGTGACCGACATATTCCTTTAAAGCTTAAAGGGAAATTCTATAGATTGTTATATGACCGGTTATGATGTATGGGGCGGAATGTTGGGTAGTTAAGAGGTTTCATAGTTGGCACGACGCTAAAGTGGTGGAGGGATGCCTAAGCCTTTAGGTGACAAGTCGTTTGCCTTAAAGTGCCTAATACGACGAAGTGTTATTTTTAATTTTTCCTCCTTTTTAACACTATTTAGTCTGCTACATATACCTTGTATCATAAAAAATCAACATTAAGCCACATCAAGTAATAAAAAAATCAACATTAAGCCTCATCAAATCATAAAAAATCAGCATTAAGTCACATTAAGTCATCAAAAATCAACATTTAGAGATGTTTTTGTTCTATAATGAGTTTGGTTACTTAAAATGATTTTATTTTTATATGAGACATTTTGTATTAGGTGGAGCACAAAACCAACTTTCTAACAAGTCTAAGATTAATTAAATTTGAGTTTTAATAATAAAGTGATATTCCGGTTAAACTTATTTTAAAATGCATGAATTTTATTAAAATCGCCTAAATGAAAATAATTTTATAGATATCAAAACAAAAGATTATTTTACTGGACTTTTGATTTTCAATAATTTTTTACCATGATAAGATTTGCGAAATTTTTAGAATTGGAAAAACCCCCAGCATTTGAATGTTGGAAATTGCCTGTACAACAAAAAATTTAGTTTTTGTTCTTGGATTTGAGGGGGTGTTGAATTTTTACCCTTTTAGGATTTGATTTTTAAATTATTTTTATTGGATTCAAATAGGTGGTATTTGCTTATTTATGACTAATATCTTAAGTTAATAGACATTTACTTAAATGATATTTCACATAAATAAGTGTTGCACCTTGTAGTAAGGTGCCAATGCAATAAGGCGACAATCGCCCAGACTCCAACTAGGCCACTTGGACGCCTAGTCGTCGCCTAGGTGACGCTTTGGCAACTAGGTGATGCTTTGACAACTATGGTGTCATATAGAGAAGCTTTGTGTAGAAGAGATGAGGATGTTAAGATGGATGCGCGTCAAAACTAGGAAGGATAAAGTAATAAATGAAAGTATTACAACTGATTTGGGAGTTGCCTCGTTCAATGACAAGCTCCGAGAAAATCGTTTGATATGGTATAATTATGTTCAACGGAGGCCTGAAGACACCCCCGTAAGGAGGAGTGATCTGATTCCAATTGAAGGAGCTAAAAGAGCTAAAGACAAACCTAAAGTGACCATAGGAGAACTAGGGAAAAATGAAATACATAGCCTAGGTCTTGTCCCAAATATAACTCAGATAGGGACGATTGGAGGGCAAGGATCTTAGCCAACCCCTTTTAGCTGGCCTAATAGAGTAGAGTTGCACTTCTTAGTACATTGCCTTTCATTACCAACCAGTCACCTTATAGCATAAAGTTACCTAATGTTCGCATCTAATGGAGAGATGTTAGCCTTTCGCTATTAGTAAGCACTCACTAACTTTCTTTAAGCTGAGTTAACCCGGCGGGTTCGCCCAGATGCCTTATGGAGAATGCCTCGGTCAGATTCAATACTTTAATCTCGCACAAGTCAAGCTTTCACAATAGGGAACAATTCATAGAGCTGATGCTGATCTGCCTCCTTGAAAACAAATCGTTGCACTTTGGGAACAAAGGCACTACAAGAAAGATATACTCCTTTTGATTGCGAAGTCGAACGTTCAGAAAGGTTCTTGAGATTCTCAATTGTCTAGGCGTGCGGGAAGGGAGCGAGACCAAGCTGAGCCAAATAGAGAGGGCAAGGAGGGATTTGAAACCCGACACCTCTCCTGACTTCTAGGCTACACCTCTTTCCTTTTACTTTCTTTTCTCCTATTTTGTTTTACCTCAGATTTCCCTTTTTGTTTTGCACAGATCCATGTAGTCGACCCCATTAGGTTGGGATAAGGCTGAGTTTGTTGTTGTTATTGACTTCCTTTTCTATATTGTATATGCTTTTATTGTTAGGTTGCTCACTTGGTCTCTTTTTGACTTGCTACAGATGGTGGAAGTACAAGGAAGTCATAACCCTAGGGACATTTTCGCTGTTATTGACACCTTAAAGAGACAAGTTGCAGCTGATCGTTGCACTTCTATAAAGGTGCATGCTTATGGTAACTAGTTTTACTATTGTTTGAGCTTATATCTTGTGTCTCCTGCCCCTAAATTTTTGTTTATTCACTTTATTTTCCTCAGAAAAGAATGGAAGAAAACAGGCAAAAGCTCATTGGTATCACAAACCATGTTTGTAATTTGTCAAAGGTCAGAGGAAACAATGTGGTGGCTGATAAAAATATAGATTTATTGACAAAGAGGCAAACAGATGCACTTGGTATGTTCAATGGTTTTGATGTAAATAATGGTGAAAGGGATAACAGTAGCTTCCAAGAAGAGGTCCATGCCTCATCTTCAGTTCTTTTAGGGACTAGTTTTGGATCAAAGAGTGCTGTTTGCACTATCAAGTTGCCGGAAGTCAAGACATTACCTCCTTATACTTCATGGATTTTTTTGGATAGGTATGTCAAGACAATGTCTTTTGTTTGTTTGGTGTTTATCCAGTGTGTGTTGGAGGGCTTTCTTATCGTTATTCTATTATATTATCATGGATGACTTATTTATATTAGAAATTTAGATTGTCATGAAAGTTAATCTGCTTTATTCTTCTTTATGTACATATATTTATTTTAATTGTAATTTTAAAGTGAGTGCAGTTGGTTCAGGCTTCTTGGTGTTTCACTTGCAAAATTAATATTTTTTCTTCCTGAAGAACTTGACTTGGACTTGTCAGTTTGTCATAGTTCTTTAATTATCAATCTATCAACTGAGCACAATGCTGGTGCTCATTCGCCAGGCTTGGACAAGGATGCAGGAAGCTCAAATTAGGACAGGGATGTTACTTGTTAACCAATAATATTGGGCCTCCATAAACCTTATATAGGTTGCTATGTTTGAACTGGTCTCTAAATATTGTTTTTGGCTTGTTAGTGAAGCCTGATTTTTTCTTGCATGGTTTATTAGGCTTGATGGGATTTCTCCATCAGTGCTGACCTATCCCTACTGGTTGCAATATTTTCAAATTGATGCAATGATCCATGGCCATCCTCATAAGAGACGATTCTATTGTTGGATCTGGTAAACATGGGAAGAAGTTTTCCCATGAGCTATTATAACAGTAATGTGAGGTTTTCGAAAAAACTTGCTTCTAGAAGATTCTTCCTTTGAAGGGACTGCCATCTCGAAGTGTTTTTCATTCACATATTTGAAATGAAGTGTGACATTTTTAATGGGCTATTGAGCTGCCAGGATTGCTCTGTAGCCAGATTTCATCATTTTGTCTTTGATAAATGTTAGAGTTTATGTAATAAGGGTACTCTAGGAACAAGTTTGTTATATTCTTGTTTCTTATTGTATTTTCTATTTTTCCCTTTTACCTCCCTAGGGAAGTGTATGCAATTCCTTTCATATTGTTAGTTTAGTAATATATATGTGGTTGAGAATATTTTTTCTACACACAACATTCTACCAGCTCTCTTGTTCTCCCTTCTCCTTCAATTCTTTTCTCATCTCACCTCTCCCTTCTCTTGTTCTCTTGCTCTCTTACATTCTCTACATTCTAACTATTCATATAAGCCAGTATTAGCTTTCCATGGTTATGCCTGCATTTTGCATTAACATTTCTAAATTCTAATATTTGTGTTAACGGGAAGAATGGGAGAATGCTTGTGTGTCTTTAACTGATCACACAAGTCCCCTATTTATAATATAAATTCATGATAGTGTCATGATAGGAGTTATGACTATCATGATAGAGTCATGATAGGAGTACAAAACAGAACAGATAAAGTGTTTACAATTATACCCCTATTCAGCCGCCCCACTCTAATTAGGGCCGGTGGAGGGGGGGAAAACCCAATGTGCCCCTGCGACACACTAATCCTTATTCTAACACTCCCCCTCAAGTTGGTGCATAGATGTCACACTTGCCCAACTTGACTAAACTAGGATGAAATAGCTTTCCAACCAGTCCTTTAGTGAACACATCAGCTAGTTGACCACCAGACTTCACAAAAGGAACAAAAATCAAACAAGCATCCAACTTCTCTTTGATGAAGTGTCTGTCAATCTCCACATGTTTGGTTCGGTCATGCTGTACTGGATTATAAGCAATACTGATAACAGCCTTGTTATCATAGTAAAGCATTATAGGAAGATGAACATGTACACCAATATCATCCAATAGTGTACGCAACCATAGTAACTCACGAATCCCTTGTGTCATGGCATGAAATTCTGCTTTAACACTAGATCTAGCCACCACATTCTGTTTCTTGCTTCGCCAAGTGACAAGATTCCCTCTTACAAAGGTACAATAATCAGAGATAGACTTTCTGCCACGTGAACCAATCCAATCAACATCTGTATAAGCTTCAACTTGGAGGTGATCACAAGGAAATAAGAGGATCCCTTTTCCTGGAGCTATCTTCAAGTATCGTAAGATACGGATAACAACTTCCATATTAGAGGAATAGGGATCATACATAAACTGATTGACCAAACTTACAGCCACAACAATGTCAGGTCATGTATGTGAGAGATATCAGTTTTCCTACCAACTGTTGGTACCGGCCTTTGTCAACTGGTTCACCCTTATTTTCGTTGAGCCGGCTACTAGCTTCCATAGGAATATCAGAAGGATGACAACCCAATATACCTGTCTCGGATAGTAGATCAAGGATGTACTTTCTTTAAGAGAGAAAGATGCCCTTTGAGGAGCTGGCAACTTCAATTCCAAGAAAGTACCTTAACTTTCCAAGATCCTTTATCTCAAATTCTTTACCCAGAAAACCCTTAAGATGATCAATCTCAGTGCTATCATTTCATGTTACCATAATGTCATCCACATAGACAATGAGTATAGTAACTTTTTCACCAGACCTCTTTATGAACAATGTGTGGTTAGCATTACTCTGGTTATAACCCACAGATGTTATAGCCTTGTGAAATCTTTCAAACCACGCTCGAGGTGACTGCTTCAAACTATAGAGAGCACGCTTCAGCTTACATACCTTGCCTTGAGTTCTTGTGCTAAAGAAACCTGGTGGAATTTTCATATAAATTTCCTCATCGAGCTCTCCATGGAGGAAAGCATTCTTTACATCAAGTTATTGGAGTTCCCAGCCTAGGTTCATAGCACACGAGAGTAACACTCGCACAGAGGTCAACTTGGAAACTAGTGCAAATGTCTCCTGGTAGTCAATTCCACAATATGAGTGAACCCTTTAGCCACAAGCCTTGCCTTGTATCTGTCAACAGAACCATCGGTCTTCTGTTTTACCATAAAAACCAACTTATAGCCAACAGGTTTCTTCCCAGGTGGAAGAGTCACAAGTTCCCATGTAGCATTCCTTTTTAAGGAATCCATTTCTTCCTCTATTGCGGCCTTCCATTTTTTTTTTTACAAGAGCTTCCTGCCAATTCTTAGGGACGCAAGTAGATGAAAGAGAAGATATAAAGGCACAATAGGAGGGAGCAAGGGAATCATATGAAACAACATGAGATATAGGGTATTAAGTACAATCCTAGTGCCTTTTCTGAGGGCAATAGGTTGATCAGAGGGAGAGATCATACCTGAAGTATGAGGCTCAGTCGGTTCTGGATCCAGGGCTGGCGAAGGGGATATGTAAAGGTGCTGTAGTAGTGGTGATGGTCTGAAGTTGCTTATTTCTGGTATGTCCCCTACTATAAACTTGAAGAGTGGAGTCATCAATTTATCTCTAGAATTCATCAATGGTTCTCTGAACTGTAGTCATCTCCCCCTAAGTTGGAACAATAAGTTTTGCCCTTCACTATCTTGTGGAGTATGAGGATCCTGAGGTGATGATGGTGGGTATACTGGTGGAACAAGCAGATTCAGAGTCACGTCTTCTTCAGTAGTAACTCCAGACTCCTCTTGAAGAGGTGACGATGAGTGGTAACCAACAGATTCATGAAAGACAACATCCATTGTTACTATTGTATCCCGGGTAGGAGGATGGTAACCCAGAATGATACACTTCTTACTTTGAGTTTCCAATTTTCTTAGTGAATGATGATCCTTAGCATAGCAGGCACACCCAAAAGTCTTTGGAGGAACCTAGAAGGATGTAGTCCCTTGAAGAACCTCAATAGGAGTTATAGAGTTGAGGACACGAGTTGACATATGATTGATTAGGTAGGCTGCTGTGAGGATAACATCATTTCAATACTGAGATGGAATATGTCTAGCAAACATCATGGCTCGAGCAATATCCAGCAAGTGCTTATTCTTCCATTCAGTCACCCCATTTTGAGTAGGAGTGTCAACACAGCTTGTCTGGTGAAGAATCCCATGATCATTTAGGTATTTTTGAAACTGACCCTCCATGTGCTCTTTTCCATTATCAATACGCATAATTTTTAGAGTTGCATTGAACCGAGTCTGAATCATTTTATGGAACTGCTGAAAACAACCGAACACTTCACTTTTGTGTTGCATCCCGTAAATCCAAGTAGTTCTAGAGTGACACTCAATAAATGACATGAACCACCTTTTCCCAGAAATAGATGTCTGACGAGATGGACCCCATACATCAGAGTGAACCAAATGAAAAATAGAAAAGCTTCTTTTATTTAAAGGTAAATAACTGGAACGAGTCTGTTTAGCAAGAGTACAGGCCTCACAAAAGAGTTCATCCCTAGTACATAATTTAACTAAATGCAGAATTAAAAGAGATAAGGTCCCAAATTCCCAATTGGTGGGTGTCCCAAACGACAGTGCCATTGAGTCAATTTAGAAGAAGCAGAGTGTAGCAGATGAGGAGTTGTTGATGCTACAACAGTAGGGAGACAACCATCATCAAGCAAATAAAGACCACTCTGCACCTTACCACATCCAATCGTCTTCCCCGTTACCAGATCCTGAAATATGTAATGGGAAGCAAAAAAGGTCATTTTACAATTTAGGTCCTTAGTAAGACTACTAATGGATAGAAAATTAGTAGTAAAATTAGGGATATGTAAAATTGAAGACAGAGGTATAGAAGAAGAACACTTAATAGAATCCTTTTCGGAGACAGATAATAGGGTGCCATCTGCTACCCTAACTTTATCTTTGCCTGAGGTCGGTGAATACTGGTGAAATAAACGGGAGGAACTGGTCATGTGTTCAGTGGCACCTGAGTCAATGATCCAGAGAGTGGAGACGACTGATACGCAATAACCACCAAATAAAATACCTGAGTGGGAATTGGGAAAATTGGAACCTGAAGGGACTGCATTGGTAGGAGTTGAAGAATTGGAAGCCTTAAGCATACGTCTGAGAGCCTAGAGTTCCTATTGGGAGAGTCCAATATTAGTTGCAGGGGAGTGTCCACAGTCTCAACTTGATGGGCTTTAGTTTTGGATCGACCCCGAGCACGCTTTGCCTCAAAGTCAGTAGGTTTTCCATGGAGCTTCCAACAATTGGCCTTGGTATGGTATGGTTTGTGGCAGTGGTCACATTTATCAATCTCCTTGGTTGATTTGCTCCTTCAGAGGTAATAGTGGATCCCATCTGTAGAGCTGATTTTTCAGTAGTAGGAGTATGTAGAATAGAGATACGGCGACATTCCTCCATTTAAACCATAGCAAAGGATTGTTCCAGAGAAGGGAAGGGAGATTTGCTAAGTATCTGAACACGAATCTGAACATACTTGATATTCAAGCCTGCCAAGAAATCATGCACCTTAATTTTGTCGACATGTTTGGTGTAAACAGTATTGTCTTCAACATTTTTGGGATGATAATCTACATAACGGTCCAGTTCATAAGAGCTCGAAGTACTGCATAATATTTGGACACAGAGAGTTCCTGCTGGGTAGTTGATGTTGATCCATATCATGGGCTGCACTATTGCAGGAGGAAAGCCCAGCCCAAGTAGCCATCGAGCTTTATGGCTGAGTCGATCCATATTTAATAAAGACCCATCGGCCCAGTAGAGATAGGCCCATCGGTCCATCTAAATAAGTCCTAGAAGATTTTTTATTAGTTTCCTAATTTGTCTTAGCTACTAGTTTATTAGTCCTAATGAGTCCCACTCCTAATTTGAGCTAATGAGTCCAACTCCTAATTTGAGTCTAACTGCTATTATTACTTCAGTCCTCTATTTAAAGAGAGGAGCTGCTGTAGACAGAAACCAGACTAGAATGAATAAAGATTATTACAGTTAATTGATACTAAACAGCTGAGATAGCTCGGGTGAGATGCCAGGCTGAGATAGCCATTCCCACCCACATCTCTCTTGATTGCTCTCTTCTTTCTACTTTATTTTCTGTCCTTTATTATTCATTGCTGTGAGAGAAGAGTGAGTGAATTATTCAGACTTATTCAAGACATAAAACCAGAACCGATTGCAGTAGAAGCTAGGGTTTGAAGCTCCATTGATCTCTATTATTTTCCAATTCTGAGTTCTAATCAGCAAGCCCTTTCAGGGTTTTGTTCTAACCTCCAAGAGGATCACTCGATCCAAGCTTGGAGGCCAATTGAGGTGATCTGCTGCTGTTCTTAAGGAATCCCTCATTCACACTGTTTAAAGATCTGAAATCAAGAAGTCTCGGATCTCTCAAACCAACCGGCAGAATTCAAAGATATTTGAGGGTTTTGTTCAGCACCCTAGGCCCTTCAATTGATCCTCGTTTGGGCCCAATCTGAGTCATCCATCTCCAACCGCAGGTACCCCTTGTTTACCCTAGCCGCAGGGTTGCTGGTTCTTGCTACTGACCTGTTCTCTGCTATTACAAGAATTTCTTTGAGATTCTTTTCTGGTTATTTCCTACTTCTATTGCTGTAGTCTGTCTAGACTAACTTGAGGGTTAGATCTGATTTGGTTGGGCTGTAATTTATTGGGAGTTAGTTGCCTTGTGTAACCTACTTCTACATTAGTAGTGGTACGAACTTTCTTGCGAAGTTCAAATACCTGAGCATCATTCCCTAGTTGCCCATAAGTTTCCTTGGCAGCAGCCCAAATCTGAGAAGCAGTATATAATAGCAAAATCCTCGAGAAATAGATTGATGAATAGAACCAATCAAGTAAAACATTATCAAGGAGACATTAGTGACCCATTTATCCTGAGGGGTACCCTCATCAAAGGGTTTCTTCAATTTCTTTGTAACGTGTCCAATGAGACCTCTACCAGCAATGGTAAGATATGTAGATTTGGACCAGATGAAGCAATTAGTTTCATCCAATTTCACAGAGCTAGTCCCAAGAAGCATGTAGTCATTGTGACTTTGTCCATCAGACCTAGAGGTCACAATAGTTACTTCAGACATGATTGAACTAGTAAAAATTCGACAATGAGAAAGAGAAATATCAAAAAGTGTCTATACTTGGTTCGAATTGCCCAGTAAGGGTAGTGAGGTATTCCAAATAATATTAGGCTTGATGAAGAACTGTTGACATAAGCAAATTAGGGTTTTGAGAGAAAACCCTAATTATCAAAGAAGATGGGAGATTTGATATAGAGACTTGGCAGACAGGGTCACAAGTCTGGTCGATATCCTCTGTAATGGAAGGGAAGGTGAAGGTCTGCTTAGAAATTGAAAATCTAGATAAAAAATTAGGCGCTACTACCATGTTAACAGGAAGAATGGGAGAATGCTTGTGTGTCTTTAATTGATCACACAAGTCCCTTATTTATAATATAAATTCATGATAGAGTCATGATTGGAGTACAAAACATAACAAATAAAGTGTTTACAATTATAACCCCCATCCAACCGCCCCACTCTAATTAGGGTCGGTGGAGGGGGGAAAAACCCAATTTGCCCCTGCGGCACACTAATCCTTATTCTAATGATTTGGAAGAAATATTTTATTGGTATCTTCTGATCTTTTATGTTTTTAGTTGACCTTATTATATGTTTCAAGGTTTAGCTATTTTTTGTGACAATTGTATATGTTTCAAATTTGGTCCTCTGTGAATTCAACTTTTAGGGAAAAAGGTTCCTACATGCCCGTTATAGGAACCCAATCCCACACGCCACTAGTTTTTGAAACAGTAACAAGATGATTTGGCATTTTGACCATCGGATAGATGGGAAACTCCTTGGGTATTCTGCATATCAAATTTGATTGCCTATCCTAACCAAATGACGCAATATTATACGGCTTTCACCTTGTTTTTGAATGGTTCCTGTTGTTTGAACTGTTCCGCAAAGAATTGAAATTTTCAAACTATTTTGAAACCCCAATAATGGCATATAGAGAATCAAATTGGTACAAAATGTAACACATGACCAGGTGATGATATGGAAAACATGTCAAAGGATCCTACTTCCAACGATGGTCATATTGGAAGCTTGACATCCAACTTTTATTGATATTATGTTTTTTTTTTCTTATTACTTTAAAATTTGTTGTGATTTTTAAGCTGCTGATAGATAATAGTGGCTGTTATTAAATTCAATGCAGAAACCAGAGAATGACAGAAGATCAATCGGTGGTTGGCCGAAGAAGAATTTATTATGATCAAAATGGTGGTGAGGCTTTAATCTGCAGTGACAGTGAGGAGGAGATAGCTGAGGAGGAAGAAGAAAAGAGAGAATTTGGGGATTCTGAAGACTATATTCTTCGGTTGGTATTACCAGAAAACCTATTTTGTTTGTTGTGAGATGTTCTCTATTTTACGATCTTTGTAGCAGTCCATGATTGTATCTACGACATCTACATAATTAAGTTTGGTACTTGTTATTTCCTGTGGAGGTTATTTTTCTGTAATGGTTAAAATGCAAACTTTCAGCAGAAATAAGCTCAAATCTGACGAAATTACATTAGCTTTTCCTTGTAAGTTAATTGAAATTATGGTGAGTTTTGGTTTTAATGGTCCAGAGTACTATACCGCAAACTGTTCTTCGTTTATTCATGTTCCAATTTAGGACTTGACAAAGCACTCTAATTTAAATGATGAGGAAGCATCTGAGAGGGATCAGCTACATGGGCTTGTGTGGTAGTGTGCTGGTGGGGGTTAGATGAAGCTTGAATGCAACTAAATGGGGAACTCTGACCTAAAATAATTGGGTTTGAACTGGGCCCTCCTAGGCTCCTATATGGGAGCTAGAGCTTTGGAATCAGAGTTGTAAACACCTAGGCATGGCCTTGCAAGACCTTTTTTTTTTTTTGATTAATAAATAATTCATTA